>NW_025780704.1:0-144372 GCF_021130785.1 Homalodisca vitripennis
TCCCTGTACGTACAGACTGCGAAATAATTCGAAAACATTAATTGTACATTTAAGGCACATATGTTCCTCTAAATTAAGATTTTTGTATTCTCTTCTAGCATAATCAGTTAAGTTATATAATCTTAAAAATTTTAACCCAAATTATTATATGGAACATAAAAACGGAGGTAAAACAGTTTTTAGTTTTTAAAGTAAATCATCGGAGAAATATCATCTTTACGGTAGGATAAATTGAAAACCCAAGATAGAATTTATCTATTGTTTGGCCTCTAGCGCTAAAATAAGAAAGATTGTGTATAAACACGAAATGTACAAGCAATGATTAATAGATATATTGTATCCGAAATCAAATCAAATTCCATTTTTATCTTTGCCCAGAACATTACAAAAATTTATATTAGCAATAGTCATTTTTTCTATTAATATCTTGCACCAATCACTCCAACATTGTGTAGATCACACTAGTTCTAAAAACATACAGAATTTTCAGTTCCACAAACCACATTTCATCTACATGCCAATTTTCCCATTGTTCCAACGCTTGGTGGTCCAGTGTTCCAATTGTGCGGTCACCCAGTTTCGAAATGCCCTATTAAACTCAGTACAGCACTTATAAAATGCTTGAGACGCTAAAAAGCCCTTTAAACGAGGCATATTACAAAAAAAATAATCGCCTTGGGCGTTGGGGCGCGTTTTTGATTGAATTTGGCAAACTACTTGTTGAGGAAAACACGAACTCCTGCCTGCATATAGGGCAAGGTGTTTCGTTAAACCCCGCCGTCCTTGTGAGCTTCCAGATTGCGGTAGGTATCTCTTGCTCTTCTATGTCCCATACGACATGTATGTTCTCGGCCTACGTGGTCCATGGCACATTTAGGACATACAAAAAAAGATTGTCTCTAGGGATGTAGAGGACACGGGGACAGAGGTAACAGTTGCAGTTTTTTAAAAGCTTCCTTGCATGTTTTCTCTGAAACCTTAAACTGTGGCGAAATTTTATGCGAATCGCTTGCTTCTGCAATTTTTTTTTGAATGCCCTGAAAAAATGGATAGCTTGCGCTGGCTCCCCACCAGCAGCCAAAACCGTTAGGTGAAGGTAGGGGGTAGCATCACAGCCATAATACAGGCCGTCATAAGTACCTGGAAATGGGCGGCAAGTATTTGGGCTAAAGACCTTCAATACATAGATGCCCAGAGGGCCCAGTTTTGAGCAATAACATGATCAATGTTGATAATTCTTCAAAGTTCAATCACCCGATCCAGGAATATTCCGAGGGCATATTTTGAAAAGTCAGTCGAACTTCCTCCAGGAAAAAGTCCATCCAATCATAAACGGGCAGGCCCCGTCATTGGAGTTTTCCTAGATCGCCAACGCAAAAGTCACAGAAAATTTGATTTTCGAGGAGGAAGAATTTGCTTTGAGGTTGAGGCTGTTGATGTGTTGGACACAATTGTTTGGTGTCACAAGGGACAAGATTTTTGCTTGTTCCCCAGAATTAGTTTTTTGATTTGTTGGTTTGAAACAAAGCTTTCGTGTCCATCAGCCCCGTACTGCAACAAGTCTTCCATGCAGTATAGTGATGACTCCATGTCATTGAACATAGTCGGGATTAGAGGGAAATAGAAATTTTTTTTACGCAGATCTGAGATATTGATCCACCTGAGAGGGACACCCATAGGCTCAGCCTGAATCGGTTTCAGAGCGAATATTGTTTGAGATTTGGACACGATTTGTGTTCTGTGGCCTATTAAAAAATAGAAGCCTAATCCATTGGGAGCGGCACGCTCTCTGATCCCATGAGATTCAAGTTTGGTCGGAGCCAATTTACGAAGTGGTTCACAACACAACGTGCAAACACTGCCTCTAGATAAGTCGAGAAACACACTTAACTGTGGAGTGTTCGACTTTCATATACACCCTCTACAACGCATTTTCGACAAGAACTCACAACGGCCGTCTGTAGTCGAATTTACCATTTTCACTGAATACCAAATTGGTGCTGTTCAGAAGATGCCAGGTCTCTTATCGGTTCGTTTAGAAACTGAAGCATTCTAGTTAAAAAGGGTGGTTTTCCTCAAAAATTTTGCTCAATGCGGGCCAAAATTGAGACAGGCCTTTATTAATTATTGGTTGAGCTGGGATCATCTTTTTTTTAAAATTGGAGTTACTTTTCGCGATTTAAGGAGTCGAGGGGAAAAAAACTTCCTTGTTGAAAAGAATGTATTGACTAATTGAAAGGATAATGGGCACTTCACAATATGCTTTGAGCACTCTTTTTAAATGAAGCCACAACTCAGACCATTTAAATTAATATCTGATTTTTTTTGCCGTGGCGAAGTAGCTGTTGAACTAATTCTTTCGAGCCTCATCCTCAACTACAGGGACCCAAAGCTCCAATGATGACAACTGGGGCTCTGTCTTCGCCGTCGGGGTTTTTACTTGTGGAGGAGATGGACAATGGACTCTTGCTCAACCAGCAACAGACGCCGAAAAAATCTTGTTAAAACTCGATTCGCAGGCCAGCCTACAGTCGGCATCCTCTACCAAGCCTCTATCCCCCTATTTTTATTTTTATTTGTGTCCTGTGATTCATTTTTTATTTGTTTATGATGCCCCCCAAACACAGTTTTTAGAAAACATTTTTTTTGACGAGATGATTGGGATTTAGAGGACATCATATGGTCTTTCGCAGCCTTGGAATCACTTTTTCTGTAAATTCTTTTGTAATTCCGAAAAAAATTATTCAAACTCTTCAGTTTGAAGTAGTTTTTTTGAATTTCGTGAGAAAAAAATTTAAGTTTTTCTCTCGTTTTATCTCCAATATTTCCTTTTGTGATCCCATTTGTTGTTTTGCCCTTTCTCCGGGGAAAACTTTGATTGTTTTAGTAGGGACAGCAATAAATTTTAGATGGTAATTAAAATTTTTGGAAGAACCAAATTTAAAGTGCATGCTTACTACTGTACTGTGGTAGATTTAAAGAAATTCTCAAGTTTTCTCTCTTTGGAAAGGGAACAGCGGGTTTGAGGAGAGCAAATGTTACGCTGGCCTCTTATTATTCTCTATATAAGTTTTAGTAAGTTTTTCGGGCTCCCCTTTTCTATTTTTTCCGCCTACTACAATTACAGCCTTTGGCCGATAGTGGTCTGAGATGGCCTTGTGTTTTTACCACGTGATATACCGCGGACAACCTGAAAGGGTTAGGTGATTGGAGCGTTGTCAATTGGCTCTAGTCTGATGTTGTTTTGCTCGTTCACTTCGCGTTGGTGTTTTGACATGACAAACGACGAAGGCCAAAAAGACCTTAACAAAATCGATACAAACCAGTGTTGTGGATGGGTGATTGCTTTGTTCCAGCGCGTCACATGGTTGAAATCACGCCATGAGGACCATAATTCCTGTTTTTGGTTTGTATCAGGCTCAGTCAGCTACGGCCTTTCGAATTTGGAAAAAAGATCTTTCTTCGGTTTCCGGCTGGGATGACCTGTAAATTCCCGATGGGAACAATCAATTTTCGACTTGTTTGTGTGAAGTTTTGTTTATTCCTCGCGACTGCTTCAAAAATCTTTTTCAAATTGTTTTACCCTAACTGAAAAAAGTGCCAACTCTTTTAGTTTTGTATTTTTTGCATGGGGGGGTGGGGGGGTGGGGGGGGGTGTGCGGGGGGGGGAGGGGCGACAGAGGGGGGGGGGGGGGTGGGGGGGGGGGTGGGGGGGGTGGGGGGGGCGGGGGCGGTGGGGGGGGGTGGGGAGCGCGGGGGGGGGGGGGGGGGGGGGGTGGGCGACGGGGGGGGGGGGGGGGGGGGGGGGTAGGGGAGGGGGGGGGGGGGGTGTTTGGGGGGGGGGGGGGGGGGGGGGGGTGGGGGGGGGGGGGGGGGGGGGGGGGGGGGGGGGGGGGGCGAGGGGGTGGGGGGGGGGGGGGGGGGCTCGGGGGGGGGGGAGGGGGTGGGGGGGGGGGGTTGGGGGGGGGGGGGGGGGGGGGGGGGGGGGGGGGGGGGGGCGGGGGGGGGGGGGGGGGGGGGGGAGGGGCGGGGGGGGGGGGGGTGCCGGGGGGGGGGGGGCGACGGGGAGCGGGGGGGGGGGGGGCGGGGGTTGGGCGGGGGCTGGGGGGGGGGGTGGAGGGGGGGAGGGGGGGAGGGGGGGGGGGGGGGGGGAGGAGGGGGGGGGGGGGGGGGAGAGGGGGGGGGGGGGGGGGGGGGGTGGTGGGGGGGGGGTAGGGGGGAGGGGGTGGGTGGGGGGTGGGTGGGGGAGGGGGGGGGGGGGGATGGTACGGGGAGGGGGTGGGGGGGGGGGGGGGGGGGGTGGTGGTGAAGCGGGGGGTTGCGGGGTGGGTAGGGGGGGGGGGGGGGCGGGGGGGGGGGGGGGTGGGGGGGGGGCGGGTGGGGGGGGGGGGGGGGGGGGGGGGGGGGGGGGGGGGGGGGGGGACAGTGGGGGGGGGGGGTGGGGGGGGGGGGGGGGGGGGGGCGGGGGGGGCGGGGAGGGGGGGTGTGGGGTCGGGGGGGGGGGGGGGTGGGGGGGGGGGGGGGGGGGGGGGGGGGGGGGCTGCGTTGCGGGGGGGTGGAGGGGGCGGGCAAGGGGTTCGTGGTGGGTTGGATCCGGAGGGGGGGGGGGAGAATTCGTTGTCCTCCACGAAAATTGCGACTCCTCCTCCTTTGGATAGTTTGTCTACAAATATGAGTTCAGCGACCAGCTTGAAATTAAATTGGGATCTTTGACAAACGATTAATGTTTATTGACTGTTGTAAGCCATTTGTTCAGTAACTACAAGTACGTACGTCTGTCAGATCCTCACACATGGAGTTGAACTTCATCCTAATTTGTTTGTGGCCAAAATTGTGCGTGTTTTGGATGAAGCACAGTCGTATTGAAAATTTTTGATTTTGAAATTTTAGACATTGTCCGTCTTCCCATGGGTTTGCGTCACTCAGTTTAGACCGGCGCTGGTAGATGGGGTCCCTAAAAAACCAGATTCATATTTAAGGCCTGATCTGACATTCCTTTTTGGCCTGAGATTGGTGATGACTGCCCAGCAGGGTCGGCTTGATCACAGCCTCCGCGTAAGCTTGTGATGCTTGGGCGGTTGGTGTCGGTGGTGTCGGTGGATCGCCCGATGGCGGACCGGGGTGGAGCAGTAAGGTGCGTGTTGGTTCCAAAGCGGGGCGACGAAGGTAGACTGGTTTAACTCCTTCACTATCACAACCAGCCAGTAACAGATTTTCCCCGTTTGTTGTCAACGTGTTACGGCCGTGAGGGAGTGAAAGTGTTTCACGGCCCAGGACACTGATATCCATCATCGCCACGACCCTCGTTAGCGTTTTCTACACCCAACTCGGCTCACATTAGCTGTTTCGCGAGAGCTATGGACTCGTGGATTAGGGCTGTCGGGGAGGCAGGGTTTCGTTATCGAGGGTCGGTACGTAGGCGACCACTAGGATGATTAGAGGAGGAGGGGAGATCCTGTCATACTCTTGATTACCTCCTCCATATGGCCGGTGGAAAACACGATGTCCTGTCTACCACGGCAGGCAAATCGGTTGGATTTCCCGGGCGGATGAGGACCGTAGCAGTAGGTGTTCTCTGGAGGAGGCGTGGGTGAGGGGTGGCGATGTGGAGGAGTCCAGCGCCCCGGGCCTTGCTAAGACTCCGATGATGACTGGGTTGTGGCGGCGCGGGTCTGTCTGTGCCTACTCATAATGCAGAGCAGAGAGGTGACGGCCTGTGGGCTATCGCCTAAAAACAGTCACATTTTTGAAACGGTTTGAGGATAGTTTTTTTAAGTTTTCGTTGTGTTTTTTACTTTTTGTTATCATGATCAATGGTTTTTTTTGAAGATATGTGTTTTTGTTTGTTATATTTCTTGTTGTTTTTTTCCTGGCGTTTTTCTTTACTACCTACTTCACTTACTGTTGAAATGCTCTGCCGCTATCCCTCATGTGTTTAGGTCTAGATAGGGCCATCGTATCTGTTTCTCTACAGTTATTTTGAGGAGCCATGGAGCAGGGTTGACACGTTATGTGGCTGCTACTCCCATACACCCACATTCTTTCCTTCCCCCTGAGGGCCACCATTCAGCCTCCGCCTCTCTCAAGACTTTCAAGTGGTGGTTCCCTGAAAGCTCTGGCCTCACAAGATCCTCGGGTCTCGGCACACCGCTGGTCCCCCGCAGTTGATCGGCAGACTAGGGTTCACACTGCACTGGTCCGCAGTCAGTCCGCGGAGGACACGTACAGGTGAGTCAACCCGCGGTCGTGTGGACGCCACCGAAAACCTGGTTTGGTTGTTACTGCGATGAGTCGTGGTATCCAGACTCAATAGAAGTGAGTCCAAAAACGTGCCTTAAAACTGTTCTTCGAGCTTGCAGAGTAGACGGTCTTGGAGAACTTTGTTTTCGGCAACCAGGTCGGCTACTTTCCGACGGCAGAGCAGGAGTCAAAGACAGGACAACCGGGGATCGAGGCGCCGTGTGGACGTCCGCGGATGACGCGGGGAAACGTTCAAGCATCTGCTCGGAGAGCGGCGTGGCGTCGCGGGGACAGGACTGTTGCGCCGACGAGGCCAACAGGGCCGTTCGAAGCGTAAGCGGGCCTTCTCGTCCGCGGGAGATTGCGGCAGGCGGAGGGTAGGTGCAGGTGACAAGGACCAGAGTCCCTCATGGTGACTGGATGGGGGCCCCTTTAGTGTTTTGCCGCTGGCACGAACACAAAGTCTCGTCACGCCTCGGCGTTGGTCTTCAACGTTTCGACTCCACAGTTCCGCCACACAAACAGTCGCCAGGCTCTTTTCCCCGTTCTTAAAAGCAATGGCTCTCTCTTTACTTGTAGTTTGTCGGTGGAGTGATATAGTAGGTGTTTTTCCATTTATCTTTGTTTGTTCAAGAGGTCAGAGTCATTTTTTTTTTTTGTAATAAATGATGGAATTATACGGCACTGAATTTATGACATATTAATTATATATAAAGATCGGGTTATAAGTTAAAATATTTTAAATAAGTTTAAAAATCACAAATAAAACCAGTTAATACAAACAAAACAAATAAAATAAATAAAAAGACGACGAACCAAAAAATAAATTAAATTTAACTCAATAGTTAAAAATAATTTAATTCAATGGGGGGTAACCAAAAAGATAGGCTCGTCCCCCTGATGGGATTCGATCTTGCTGTTCCTCAGGAATACTAGGCGCTGAAACGCTATCAGTGTGAGCTAGTCCTGACTTGGTTAGATAAAGGACAGTCACTGTGTACATGAGGTCGGCACTCGAACGAAGGTCCGAGTGAAAAAGGGCACCTTGTATACTAACGTCTTGAATCGTGGTTTGTTAGTTACGTCAAAAGTTAGGTTATGAATGAAAAAGTCCCCAATATTACTGGTGTGCCTTACTTTACTTGAATGTTCAGAAAAAACACATTTTAAATTTGGTGATTGCAAGTCCAATCATCAGCCACGTTAGATACATTAAAAATTCACTTAAATCTAATTGTTAATAATTTACAAAACTTTAAAATTAGTAATAATTTGATATAAAATAATTAGAAGCGATATAGCACCAGTTGCTGCACAATTTGGCGCATGCGACAATGTGTCCTCCCATGTCTTAGAATGATCTAAAAATATTAAATTAAACTTTTTTACGAGAAACTTTAATGAAAATGGAAGCACACCTAAGTAGTAAGAAAAAATTCCTTGCCTGCTTTGGAATTCACTTAATTTAATGTTGGCCTCGTTATCAAATTCTAATGCTTTTTGAATAAGGGTCAAGTGGTTCAACATAATTGTAATGTTTATCTACCTCCAAAAAAATTCGTTACTGTAGGTAGTTTTAAGTTACACCTAGGTCACAAAATGTGAACTGGATATCGTTCTATCTTCTAATTAAAAGCATGCCTTGCATTTCTAACCCGCCAAGGGGTTTTTTTTATTATATCACTCGACAGAATATACACACTTTATTCTTGTTGAAATATGTCTTAAAAGTACAAATAAAATACACCACATTAACTCGTACATAAAAAATTATACTATGGCTTAAAATAATTACAACCCAATTTGATATTTTAATAACACTAAATTAACTTAATATTCTATTATCAGGAAGGAAAGAAAAAATCAATGTTATTTTTATTTTTTCTAAATTAGGATTATTTAAAATTCTAATCTAAAACGTTAATATATAATACCTAAAACTGTTAACTATACCATCTTGTCTATTTCTAAAAATACTTTAAATCTTTTCTTCGACGAAGCTGAATATTAATATTTTTATAAACCTTATTTATTATTACTTTTAAACTACGGTTACTCCTTAGAATTCTTTACACTGTTATAAAAAAAACGCCCTATAATTCCATACAACCACATTTATCATTTACTTTCTCACTCTTATTTCCCCCCCATTCACTTCAATATCAGTCATTTAATTATTTAATTAATAGTTCATTATCACAACAACAGTAAAGTACAGGCAACCAAGTCCCGTACTCCTTTCTTTGTTATTCTGAGGTTTCACAAGATACACGCAGATACTAATTGTTTTCTATATAATGGTTACATTGAATATTTAATTTAATGAATAACACAAATTGTATTTATAGCAATACAATTTTTTTAGTGTCAGGCGAATTTACGTTAAAAACCACACAACCTATAATTAGAAACCTTATGGACACTATGACTCTAAACAGCCCGGTTTATGAAAGTCTCTGGAATGTAAACTCCAGTAACTCTGAAGCACCCTAAGCTCCCTGCTTTGGGAAACCCGGACCTTGAGAGTTATCAGCTTCTAGTAGGTTTCTGCATCTGCCAGCTCACCTTCTGGGAGACTGGACCTGGGGCAGCTGAAGGTGATCTCTGATCGCGTCTCCCGGTCTCTGCGAGCACCTAGCCTGTAACAGTCTTTGGCAGATTAATAACTAAAAAGATCTCTGCAAACCCTGATATTTGGAAGTTGCTGGCTAGTAATAGCTTCCAACCTCTAAGCTGCTTCTGTCCTTAAACAGTTCCTGGGCTCTGTACAGCGTTTGGCATTCAGTACCTTTCTGCCTTAAGTGCTCCTTATCTTTAGCATCTAAAAAATTTCTCTAAATGATTTTGGACCACTAAGAGCTCTAACTTACAACCTTTTACAACTGTAAGGCTTAACCTTTGTCACTTTTCCGCCACTAAAACGGAAATTATGTATAAAATGATTTTATCTCTCTGGGATATATCAATCAATTAATATTTTAAGTAGGATAGTTGTGTGGAAAACCATTTCAGGTCTCAGAGCTCTGCTCTATTGGCCTTGACGATATCCTGCCCAGTAATTATATTTATTCCAAAAAACTATCATACTAATATCTTTATTGAAATTGCTTTAAAACAAAAGCCTTATAGAATATCTTTTATAACAATTTTTGGTATTAGACCCTCTCTCTTGTCTCAGATGGCACTGAGCGAAATCCTAGCTCATTACTAATCACATAGAACGTTCATTCAAGTTTTGTTAATATTCATCCTACTTAAAAGGGTGTAGAAAACAAGTTTTGCCCTATAGAATGTCATCTTAATATTCATTTATAAAACATTCTTGCCAAGTAGGTTTCGTCAAGAATTGCTACCGTAGACTAATACATAGTATAAATGGAAGAAAATGTACATATTCACGTTGCAGTAAATTGATTAGAAACTTACTTGAAACTGTAATTCCAACACTGTGTAAAATTATGTTGTTTTTTAAGTAAGTAAACAAAGAAGGAAAACAAATGTTGTGTATATTCAGTGAAATAACATGTGGATGTGAAATCAACCAAAGCTCAAAGCACAGTAAGAAAACGTTTATGTTTGTTTAGATCTCAACTGTTTGTAAGAAATTTACCTTTGAGAGAAAATGTTCAGTCTGGAATGTTTCATTCCTATAAATGTTCATATATTCAGGACTTCCTTTACATATGTGACAATTTGTACTTTTTCATACTATTCAATATTTTTTTATTCCATCAATTTTTTCAATAACAATATTTATATAAATGCAAATAGGAATCATATTATATGGAATTTTAAAGTGAAAATAAGTCCGCATATTATATCTGATGGATACAAATGTTAATTAGTTTTTTAGGATTCTATTAAAAATTATTTCAACATTTATTGCTTATAAAATGATCGAGTATGAGTGTGTTAATCATATATGAATGTTAGGCTTATTAAGCTCATTGAACTTAAATAATGAATATATCATTTTATTGCTTGAGTTATAAACTTTTTGCGAAGATTTTCGAATTAATTCGATAGCCAGCACAGTGCTTGGCCAAATATAAATGACAATGATACACATTACAATGGATTTGTATATTTCATTCAATTCTGTAAAAAATAACGTCTGAGGTCAAAAAATTTAGGTACGTTACCATTGTAATTCATGCGACTTATACATTGAAACTTAACTACTAATAAACCACCTGGTTTCTAAAATCTTCAGGTCTCTGGCACCTATAGGTCTGTAGGAGCTCCGGCTTCTTTTGAAGTTCCAAGGCCTTAAGATATCAAAAAATCTCCTTCTAGTAGCTCCCAGCCTCCACCAGCTCCCTACTTATATAGGTCTAAGACCCTAGGGGGAATCAGCCTCTGACAGCTCCTGGATCATTGGGAGCTTCTAGTCACTGGTTGCTATTCGACCGTTTGCTGGTCACGGCTTCTGGCAGCTACTGACTTCTGGGAATATTCGAGCTATGGAGAATTTTGCCCCTTGGAGCTCCTATCTTCTAGCAAGATTTATCACTTGGACGAGAATGTTATATACAGAGCAATTTTAATACTAATTATTTTTTATTTGGTTGTTTCTGTCACGTATGTGTTTTGATAACCAAAACTAATATTTTACCAGAAAACCAAATACTCGTACCTTTAAAACAATAAATATTCATTGAATTTGTATATGTGGTAATAGAGAAAGTTGATATCAATAAATATCGATCAACAAAATGTAGTTACACATATCCAACCTGTAATAAAATGTATTTCTCAGTACAATACATACAAATGCAAATAATAGTAAAGTATAATGAGACAAAAAACGTTTAATACAACTTGGATTGAAGAAAACAAATATTATCAAGAAGTAAATCCATGCTAGTGCTTGATGATTAGGATAGTAGTACTTAGTTCTCAAAATGTTTGCCTAAGATATTTTAAGATACCAATTGTATATCTAACAAAGTTTTTATTTAAATTCATGGGTAATTTAAATATCCCTTAAGACATGTAGTCTTGCCAGATTTATCTATAGTTTTAATAAATCAGACGTAGTACTACTATAAATATTAAACGGTTAAATACAAGTATTATATAACTTCTTTTTAAGTATTATATTTCAATTTAGTTGTATTGTAATAACTAGCAATAATTGTATCAAGGACGCGTACTGAAAAGAAAGATTGTACAAACAAAATATTTTCCTAACGACATTAAATCTGTCCATAGTATTATGTAAGTAATCTCTGAATTCAGCTTTCTTGCATGTAATTCTCTGTAATTTTGATGGCATCTAAGTATGAGATAGGTTACAAAACAACCCTGAGTACTGCTCGACCCAGAGACTATCTAAATATATGGGGTCTAATTACATGAATAAACAAGCTCTCACCTTCTATAGTCGGACTCTATTACTCACTTTATGGAAATTGGGCAGTATTTCATCCGGAATACGAGGCTGCTTGTGTTGGAACGATTTATACAAGATTTAATATAAAATAATTGACTTCTACTGGAGGCTGCTACTGTAAATAGTAATACTAATACTTAAAATAGTATTACATAAATAACTTCTTTTATTAAATATAAACATATATTTTGAAACTAACTATATGGTACACCAACACGTTTTACTAAAAGGCCATATGTAATTATACATTTTTAAATTTAAAAGATAAACCCATTTTATACATGTATGGTCACATTTTTAATACTTTTATACTGTTAAATTATTTGAAATAACCTAAGTATTTATAGAATTATTTTAACTTTGTTTAGATTTTTTGTTAATAGGCAAAATAATTTCGTTTTTCATGATATCCACAAAGTATTTGTAATATATGAGATAATTTTGTAATATTGTGTTAGTAATTGATCTTCGTTGTTGATATAAAACAATATTTATCTCAAAACAAAAACCAATGTTACACCTTTTGTTTTTCCTACAGCCAAAGTATTCAGTAAAAACCGATTTAAGTGTACTGAACTGTGTTACTTATGATATAACATTAGAATCGTGTTAGAATGATGTAAAATATAAAATTATATACATTTGTCTATCGAAAGAGCTAGCGAACTTGTTTGTAAATTAAATAAGTGTTTATATCTAGATTGTGAATACGTTAATACGTGTGTGTGTTGAAATAGAGGTTTTGTGTTTCTGTTGTGTGTGTGTGTGTGTGTGTGTGTGTGTTTAAATTAAATTTGTATAAATGGCAATAGCCGAATTTAATTTCAATAAACATTGAATCACAAAAAAGCACTTTCTCCGCCGGGACTTGAACCCGGATCTCTCACTTGCCGGGTGAATGCGCTACCATTACATTACGAAGCTTTTTATGATTCAATTATTTTGTATTTGGCCGTATCTGTCACATATACGTTTAAATAACCAAACTAACATATGATCGGAAGACCAAATACCTGTCAAACTACTTCGATTTTATATTAATTAAATTTGTATAAATGGCAATAGCTGAATTGCTTGTAAACATTAACAATATAATAAGTGCTAATTTTTTATACTTAATTAATTAAAAAACATTGTATGGTTTTAGTTAAGATAGTTTAATTTGGACCCCACTGTCAAGTGTTGTACTTAGCGGGGCCATTGAAATGTAAGCTTTTGGAAATAAACCAATTCAATTCAAACCAATTAAGTATATTAATGGATTGAGTCTGGTAAATACGTGTAAGAGGGAGTTGACGTATGTAATTTTTGTTTGAAAGGATACCTTTAGTCTGACAGTCAAGTTGTAAAAGTCTTACATGCAAATATTAAAACACTCTATATGGCTCCTGGATCTTTACATACAGAGGACAGATTAGGTAGCTCTTTATTTTTTGTATTTATGTGGCATATAATTTTTAAATGAAACTAAAAAAAATGGCAATATAAATTTTAAACCAACTTATTTGTAAAGGTTATTAATTAGTAAGTTATTTTAATCATCCCTGAACAAAATTAAAACTAAGATATATCCGTTGAGTGTTACAAGTGATTTGGAGAAGACTTTAAACTGATGCCAACTCACGTCGTTCTCGCTTTAGGCCAGTCGCACGGAGCAGTCGGATCCTCAGAGCTCCAGAGGGTCAACCGATGTCCATGGGTAGACGGGTATTTGGAGTCCTCTTATGCCTCATTTCACGGGCAATAGTACCGGCACCCCTCCCCACCACGCTCTAGGTCATACCAATGTGATTCTCCAGGGGTCCGCGTCCAGCCTATACTCTGCCAGATGGACAGATCTCACACCGTGTCAAAATGCTAATAGGAGACGATCTCATTTTGGACACCCGGGATTAAAGTCGGAGTCATACCAGCTTATTAATTATTTTTTAGAAATGCACAGATCTATTTCGATGTATAAAATTGAATCTTATTTTAAGTAATGAAACTAAAACTTACTCTAATGAAAAAGAATTATAAATATTATATATGCACTCCTGCTTTAGAACCACGAATTTGAATTATATTTAATTAAAATGTGTTATGTTTACAATTATAAGAAAAATAAACTAGATACAAAAGCTAGCTTTTCATGTAAGTCGTGTCTCCTTAAAACGTTTCAACCCTAACAATTCTAATTTCATACCAATTTCTTGTACAGTGCAGTAGTTATTTACATTATATCACATATGTACATTAAAAATATGCTTGCTCAAGATTACAAACAAATTAAAGGTACCATACAACAATGATTAATAGTCAAAATTTTATCAACAAGGATAAAATATTTAAATTTATATTTCAAATGTAAACCTTTCTTTCTGGCCAGTAAAATTCCTCAATTATCTCAAAACATAGATATTTGTCGACTCTTGCGGTTTCGAAAACTCTCACCCGTGCAATTTGCAAGTATAATTTAATTACCGACTGCTCATTATGGGCAACCAGACACTCGGGTAGTGGTTGCTGCTATTTTAAGAAAGTACTTCACCTGCTACATGGTATAATCTTCATATTTACTACTTCATTTGATAAAGGAACAAGATTAATTAAACTTTAAATACTTTTATAATTGTACATGAAAATGTCTGTATAAAACGTTCATCTCTACAAATTCTGAAGAAATTTGAATTTTCAAATACCGATTATATATTTATAGATGAGATATTTATATTAGTATACTAAAAATATAAGAATATTTTGTTTTACAGGTAAAAAACGTACCCAAACCTAATAGATATAAGTAAATTCTGAATTATTAAGTAAAATCCATCCAGAGGACGTGTCATATTAGCTCTGGGTATGCTCATTTTCCCGTACTAAGGTTTTCGTATTCAAATAAGGTATGTACAGTACTAACAAAAATTATCTGGTAAGGTCACCTAATTTAATTGTTTTTTAATATTTTATTTTATTCTGGCGTTAAGTCTACTAATAATGTGATGCAAAACCAGTATGTATGTTATATCTCTTATTGTTGACGTCTATAGAATCCAGAAATAAATATAGTTATTATGATAAAACTTCTTGGCAATTCAAAGCATAATTTAATTTTTTTTATTTAATAATATGGGATCGAAAGTGTTTTAATAATGAATTTTTTATGTAACACACCTCATACTTATGTTATTTTAAAAATGCTGTAAAGTGTAATTGGCACTAAACTAAAAAACATTAAGTAATTTTTATCAACTGCCCTCGCAACAATTGATGTGTAAATTTTACACTCATTTATTGATATCACACGCATATTAACCCAAGTAAACTATGTTATAATTATTTTATTGAATGATCAATGAACAACTAATAAGTTTTGCTCCAAGTAAAGAATCGACTTATATCCTACAATTAAATACCAAAAGATCCTTAATCTTGCTGGGATTAATGTATTAGGGACCACAAACTTTCATATAGAACGAAATTTCTAACAACATATGTATACATTTTGATTCACTAATTACAAACCAGACACATAGATGAAATCTTATAAAACGAGTTCTTATTTCTTTTTTAGTTTCCTAGTTATTAGTATTTTCTTAGTTTTAGTTATTTTAGTTTAGTTTTGTAGTTTATTTTTTGTTTAGAAGTTTTTTAGTTTCAAAAGACTAAGTCCCAATGGAACGAGTTGGTCACCAGATATTGTTTCAGTAGTTAAAATAGATGGATGTAGTCAGCACAACCAACTTTCTTTGAGTAACTCCAAAGCATCTTGCGAATAATAACAAACGATTAATTTAAGCTAACCAGTGCTATCTAGCAGAGCCATTATAGCCAAGGGAGATATTACCCCCTCCACTAACCCCCTAGAGATCTCGTTGGGAACATAATTGGCATCGGGAATAAACTAAATTGAAAAATTCATTCCCACTATAGTATTCAAGCAGTTACGAATCAGCTAGGCTATACTTAATTTAATTCAAATGATTAATTTTAATGAGGCCATTAACAAAATTTAACAAAAGTCTTACATACGCCACTGTTATCTTGATATAAAAAAAATATGTTTTATAAAACATCTAATCATTTAAATTATTTCCTCATTGGTATATTTTATAACGCTTCTTCATTCATTTCTATTCATGGTTTCGAAATCCTAAATTAATAACTATTCTATGGTTATTTTGTGTTTGATATGTTTACTGTTATTCTTATTTTTTTATCTTCTCAATATATCTAAAATAAAGTAAACTACTTACATATATGCTAAAATTTAAGATTTTTGCCAACTTCTTATGGTTAAACAGCAGTACGAAAAGGTTTACATATAAATCATCCCATGCGAAAAATTGTTAAAGTATTGTTGTAAATGTTTACACTCTGCACATTTCTTAGGCCATATTTACTTATGATACATATTATTCTAACGTAAATTAAGTGTTTTAATGTATTACACTCTTACAGTGAACGCTATACTTATAATATCAACGTGACATCTAGAATTAAAGTATAATAAATATTATCCTTTTCCTATAACTGTTCAAATTTTATTTTGTTAATAGTTATAATCCCACCAACCTCCATAAAGGTGGTCATAGTAACTTTCATATTATCTTAAACATTTTATAACTCACATTCTTCTTGACTCTTCCGGTTAGCCATTTTAACAACACCAAAAATATACCATTTTAGGTATTATGTGTAATATTTATTATCCCCTGTTTGAGTTAGATCAAGTAACATACATTAAACCCATGCCATACTATTAAAACATAATTTGATAGATTAAATATTTTTCTAAAATCTATGAATAATAGCAATGAAGAATAATTTATACAGAAAAACGCTACAACAACCAAAATTTAGAATACTTATTTAATGTTTGGTCACATTTCCTAATTCCAGTATCTCAGAAATGTTTAATATCCCACATAGAAATAACTATATCCTGGATGAACGCGATACTGATTGTTGTGTATTTTAGTGAAATTTTTATAATGGATGAACACTGAAATATAATCTTTTTTTAAACATTTATGTAATCTTTGGTTTTACAACAGACAAAGGACTATATTTATTCTTTGAGGTATTTACTACGTATGGTAAATGATGAAATGCTTATGAATTATCTATAGCACCTCACCTACATACTGCTCGTTATAGCACACCAAATATATAAAAATATATAAATATATATTCATCAAATGATTGTTCTGTTCACTTTAGTTTAATAGTAAACCCCTTTTTAGGCCCAATTTTTGTTGTTTTATTTGATTGCATGTAACAATAACGTTACACTTACAAACCAAACCATTATTAGAACTATAAATTAAAAAGCTTTATATTGCAAAAATAGGCCAACATATAAATGTTACAGATGCATGATTAGGGATAGCTTTGTAAGTTTTTCAGACAAAATAAATGTTCAAGTATCGGGGAAATATAAAAGTAGGAATGAATGGAATAATTTCGTTAAGAACAAATAATAAATTTCTGAAGTATAATAGGTACAGAATGCAAGTTGGTTAATATTTTCATCTATCAATATCAATCTATCTATCAATATTTTCATCACAGTAAATTTCGAAATTCCAGCAAGTCTCTGTGTTGGAAACAGACCCATGTAATTTAAAATCCACTTAAATTAAAGTTAAGCAAGAAAAGTCCTGAAGTGTCTCATAAGTATTTCAGTGAGTTTTTATAAGTTGTGACAAAGATGTTACTTTCCTGATAACAACTGGTACACAGCATTCTCCCTTGTCTTTAACAGGTACCGATACAAGTAGGCTACGGTGTAAGTTCCGTGCAAGTGCTGGAATTAATACATATATTAATAATCGTAATTATTTATCTATATTCAAATTCAAAGTATCATACCCCACAATCGAGCTGTTAGAATGTCAAACACACACATTAGGAACGTATATAATGACAAATGTGGTAAATAATTATTTTTAGCTAATACTCTTTATAGATAACCAGCACAAAATCGTTAAGAAGAAAAATGCGTATCCTTCTAGTTTTATAAATAATGTTATATCATTTAACATACTATTACTCCTGTTAGTGCAACCTGAATGTCATTCTAGATATAGTCAAGGGCAACGAAAATTACTTTACTGAATTTATTCATTTTAAACACATTTAATTATTTTCCTCTTGCTAGCGTAGCATTATAGTAAAAAAGTACAATTATTTATACCTATCTAAAAATAATTTATTACTATTATAAATTATATTACTAAAGGCGTAAAATAAAATTAATTTTACTCAATTATTAGTTACCTTAATATTAAAAATAAATGCAATAAGAATTATTGCAAAATATTAATAGATAAGTAGTAAATTTTAATTACATAAAATGGTTTTGAGAGTGAAAAAAAGAGATTTCACAATTAACAAAATGTATCCACACTCCGCTATTCAATTTTTCATGCAGACTACATAAGACCAATAGGTACGAACATAGAGAGCAAGGAAACAGGCTTTGTACTGAGGTAAGTATTAAATATCTAGATTATTAAAATGTAAATACGAACTGTTACTTTGATTGGAAATAAAAACTATATTATGAAGGCCGCGATAGCAGGATTTTTAATAACATAATTTTAATAAATTATAAAAATATGGTGAGTAAAATTAACCAGCATGCGGCTACAACAATAAATAATGAGCCTTTAATATATATATGGTAATGGTAGCACATTCACCCGGCAAGTGAGAGATCCGGGTTCGACTCCCGGCGGAGCAAGTACTTTTTGCGATTCAATGTTTATTGAAATTATATATATATATATAAAAAATATATATATATTTTTTTTAGTAAGTTTGGTTAATTTTTAGCCTGTGTGCATGTATGTATAAACTCCCGCCAAACGAACATCTCCTTATTCTTTTAAAAGTCTTACATACTCCACTGCTATCTTGATAGTAAAAAAAATATATATAAAATACCTAACCATTTAAATTATTTTCTCATTATATATATTATATTATACAACACGTCTTTCTTCATTGCTAATAATAGTTTCGAAATCCTAAAGTAATAACTATTTCATGGTTATTTAGTGTTAGATATGTTTACTGCTATTCTTATTTTTTCTTCTATTATCAATATATTTGAAATAAAGTGCACCACTTACATATATGCTTAAATTTAAAATTTTGCTTAAATTTCTAAACTTCTTTGGTTGAAAAGCAATGGTTGTTAGTATGAAAAGGTTCACGTATAAATCAACCTGTGAGAAAATTGTTAAAACATATTTGTAAATGTTTACACTCTTCACATTCCTTAGGGTATCTTGAATAATGAGACACTTATTCCAACCTAAATTAGGTTATTTACCGTATTTTAATCTTAGACTGAACACTATACGTATAACACTGACGTGACATCAAGAATTAAAGTATAATAACTGTTATCCTTTTTTCCTATAACTGTTCAAATTTTATTTTCTTAATAATTCTAGTTCCACCGAGACCTTTAAAATAATTTCAACTTCACCTTATTTTAAAGTTTTTGTAGGTTACATTCTTCTTGACTCATCTGGAAAGATAAAGACACTTTGACAACAACAAAAACATACCTAATATAATATACAATCCACAATACCTAAAATGTATTATGTCTATATTTATTTTCCTCTGCTTGAGTTGGATAAAGTAACCGTATTTCACCCATGCCATACTATTAACACTTAATTTGATACATTAAATTTGTTTCACGTATATAGGTATATAACGACTTGGATTGTAGATATTAATATTCCAGATTATTAATATTTAAATTATCAATAATACATCCTAGACGATATAAAATATTTTTTGATTAGTAAGCTCCTAGTGAATATTTAGTACAATTTATTACTAAATTTGTTAACTAATAAATATTTTCTGGTTTGTATAAAACAAAAATCACAGTTCTAAATAAAATAATGGATTTATTTTAAACTGGCAAATTAATAATTCCAACGTTTCAGAATTTTCATTACTCTATTTTCCACAAAGAGTTGAAAAAACCTTTTAGTAAATTTAAAAATTCTTTTGGCAAGAAATAAAAATATTAGTCAAATATATCAAACTAAAAATCAGAGCTCTCTTCTAAAATAAAATAATAAATTTTTAAAATAAAAATAAAATACCACTTGGAAATAAACTAAAATAAAAATGTTCACTTCTAAGTTCACTCAAAATTCAAAATAAAAATTTAGACTTATCTTTCCACTATTTGAACCTTAACTTTTAAGTCTCTGCAATTCAGATTACAACTCTCTCTAAAAATTATTAAAGTTCAATTAATTTCCAATTAATAATTCACACTAAAACAGTTCCAGTTAAATATTAATAAATTACTACTTTTCCAAATCTCAATTAAAGTTATTAACAAAGTTTAATTTTAATTCACTTCTCTTGCAAACATGAACCAAATGTAACTTGTATGATTCTATTATGCTCTATTGTTCTTCGAGAATAACTTATTCACATTGCTCTGTAGTTTTCTATGAATTTAATTTTTTACTATAAAAAAGACAACAGAATTAATTTAATATCAGATCAAGAAGACTATTTCAATAAAACGTACAATAAATTTGATGCTTACCTCAAAATCACTCGCGGAAAAAAATTTTTAGAAATACGGCGCACTGCAATAAACTTTACTCACGAAAATAACCAAAAGAAGGGCGAAAATTATGAGCGGGCGCTTAAATACTTCCCTTTCCAACCAACCTTTCAGGACATCCGTGGTGTTCTCTCAATGGTCCAGCTGTATCAAACAAGGAGAAAAAATACTCGCAAAAAGACAAGTTCTAATCAATTTAAGGCAGTCAACCTGCCTTCCGAACAATTTAAAACTACCAGTACTAACTTGCCAAAGGATTACATGTTCGTGTATGTAGGAAAACATGAATGCAATGTTCATTATTGCCAAAAAATCATAGATAAGCAGAAAGCTTTAAATACGTAAAAAGGTTTGGAGAGGACAAACTTAGATTTCACAATTAATAAATTTACTCACACTCCGCCATTTCATTTTTCACATAGATTATATTATATAAGATCAATAAAGACCATAGAGACCAAGCAAACAGGATTTGTACCCAGGTACATATGACGAACAGTATAAATATGAACTCTTACTTTGATTGTAAATAATAATAACTATATCATCAAAGCACACGATGTCAGGTTCTTACGAGAACCGGTATACTAAGAAGCGCCTGGCTCGCGAGTTAAAAACTCTCACATATACAATCTAAAATATCCTGAATACACAATAAATGATGAAATATAAAAGAAAAATAACCAATCAACACCCTTATAAAAATGAAAATCTAGAATCGCTAGCTTTACTTTACGTGTTCTAAGTTTTCGGGATGTTATAACATCTTCTTTCACCTCAATAAATATTAAATGAAACATTATTTTTAAACATTCAAAATTCTAACAGAACTCCTACAGCTAAATTTAATTACATGAACACCGTTTCTTTGTATTTAAAAGCATATAAAGGACAGTGTGGATACTATTTCTCATAGTTAACATAATTTTAATAAATGATGAATTTTAATAATACTAACTAACATGGGGCTAGGACAAGAAATAATGAGCCTACACGAGTGTTGGGTGTTGATTTTAATTTACTTAATTATCTTTATTGTTACAAGTAATTAGTGGCTATTATAAATTTCCATTCCCATGATTGTAAACTAATTAATTTTACCTATTTACTTCGATAAGTAGACGTTGTTAACTGAAAAATTATATTATATCTAAAGATGATCTGAAATATGCTTGTAATTGGAAGTTTCATTGAAATGAATGAATGAATAAAAATGGTTTATTTTTCCAAAAATAGTACAATAAAACTCATATCAATATATACCTAAACACGTATTGCAACAAACCTATGGACACACATACAATGTCTGAAACAATGTATTAGTGCGCAACAATACGGTACTAATACATAGTTATTTTTTTAATATTTACATCGGTTACATGAAAATAGCACTCTACAGTGAGGCCAGCTTATTTCAAGAATTTAGTATATTAAATTTAGTATAAACGATGTTTCCAGACGCGGTGTAAACCAGAAAACTGATGTTGGTGCTGTTCTGAAATATTTATAATTATATTCCTTTTTACCATATTTTTTAAATTATTGTTAAATTAAGGAATTATTACTGACAAAGTTTTAGAAGCGAATCATGAGTGATTACATCAATTTGTAGTTTTATAGTAAGATTAAAGATACACGGAAGAACAAGGAGAACAATGACATAATTAAATGTATAATAACTATTAATCATATGTCACTAAATCTTATGTCTATTTCGTGGCACCTAGTCACATTCTGGCCTCTGCTAACATAATTTCTCAGCTCAACAGACCTCTAGAAGCCCTTGGCAATGGAAACTCCCTAATTTCAAAAACGTTTTCCATCTGAAGATGTAGTGTCATATTTTTGTTCTCTGGCTTTAATACAGAGGAGAAAACTCCTCTCTCATTTCAGTTCAGGCGTTCAGTTTTACCGCATTGTTTCAGTTTCGAGCTCTCCTTTTCTATAATCTTTTATATAGTGCACCTTAAAAAGGGCAGTTTTATTTAATTTTTCTTTTACAGTTTATACTTTTATGTTTTGAGTTCTGTACTGAAGAAAGTTGAAACAAAATAGTCCTATTATAGGTTTCATATGTTAATAGGTGAATTGCTATAAATTAAAACGCAACGTGAGCTTATTCTTTTTTTTGTGATAATTACATATAATTTTTGATGTGAATAAGGAATGACACGTAACTGGGAGTTGATCCACACATGAAGCAGTCACGACTACCTCTTCAGTAGAGTATGCTTTCTACCGGTATAACAGCTGGTTGACTACAGTAAGGCTGATATTTTGGTTTAAGAATAAATTTCTTAGTTATTGTAGAATTTTTATTGATTTATTTCAGTAGTTATTATAAAAAATCATGCAGACTTTCTTAATTTATGTTTTAAACACGAACTTAAAATAATTATAATATAATAGCCACATTGTTTTTCCGAGTAATCATCATGTCCTCTTCGTTTTTTAAAAACATTATCAATATAAAAAGGGAAAGTTATTTCAAAATCAATATCACAATATAGAGGCCTACAAATAACTAACTTTTTTATAATGTCGAGGTTTCTTAGAATCTTACAAGAACTTATTGATTTCATTTGTTATATAAATAAACTTGACAGAAAAACATTTTATAAGAACTTACGTTTTCATAAGCTCTACAAAGTTGGATTTCAAGTAAAAGTTATTGCATGAATTGAAACAGAAAGGTAAACTACTAAATATGTTAAATCATATGTTAAAACATAAGGTATTTTTCATTTATATTTTTAGATAAAGAATAATACAAGAAAAGTTACATGACTTCGTTTTGTATGCAAAATGTTACCATGTTGAAAAAGCCTAGGTATTAGTTACTGTAAAGATGGCATCAAACATATAAGTAGTTTTATAACAATATTATTAAAGATTAGCAGTTACCTGCAGCTTCGCATGCAACTTTCTTGACTTGTAAATATTAAAAACATCTATTATCTGCTGAAGAATCAGATTAAGTGTAGCCTGCAGGGATTTTAGAAATCAAAATAGACATATATAAACACACAACTGTCATAGATATGGAATTTTGCATCAACATCTAAAAGGGACATCGTGTTCAATGATGGGGCATGTCACTTTAATGTAATTCTATGAGATTTGGTTGAGCGTTAGCTTAACGTTATTACATTATTGTTATTGTTACATTATGGTAACGGGAAAACAATAAAATAAAAAACTTTGGAAACAGACTGGTCTCATTCATTTAACTTTTTTCAGACGCCAAAACACAGCGGTATGATTATTCGGGGCCACTTACCTGTCCAATGTGCGCTGTTGCGGATTTCATGCACGATAATATACAGGCTGTAAGAGGTTGTACCTTGAACCTTTCTGGATCCAGATTAAAATATAAGCATTCTTGAGGATATTCAGTAGTTTAGTTGATTCTAATAATCTAGTTCCCGTTCTAGTCAGGCGTATTTTATTGTTACTAATGCAGTGTGATAGTATTTTTATCAAAATTAACTTATTCATTTTATTTTACTTATTACTTATTATGCTTGATAATGCATAAACCACCTTCTTGCTATGTATTATTAGTATGTATTATACGTATAATAGCTTTACCACTAACACGAATAAAAAATAAAGCTTTAAAGAACAGTACAACGGAATCCTTCGATTGAGCGAATTCATCATTGTTCTTTTTCCACTTAACCTGATGATTTAAATTACGTACTTGCCCCCGTGAATAATAACAATATTTCTGGTTATTCTCGCATGTCTTGACACCTCTTTGCAATTATTCGCCCTCAGACCAACAACTTGCATGGTAAAGTTATAGAATTAAGATGGTGTTGAGATTTACTATATTCATTATCTCTTCCAAAACCAACTGGTACTAAATTCTATACACAATGATCTGCATTCTATAATAAATTGTTTGTTAGATTTAGTCATTCATTTCAACCTAAAAAAACATATCGGGTTCTCTCAAGGAATATTGAATGGAATCACAATGGAGCGTGGTGGATAGAGTTATGCTTGAGTTAAGAAAATGTGGTCTGCCGTTGAAAGCTATGCATCAAGAAAATGTTTCTAGACTGTTGAAACCGGCTATAGAACGAGAAATTGTGGCTTTTGTGATATTCGTTCTAATCTTATAGGGCTAAGTAGTACTAGAAATGCTTGTTCCAACATGTAGTAGTTTAAATTATCAAGGAACATACATAAATTAATGAAAAGATAACTTTTTCTTCGGCTGTGCGAGGAAGTTTGGAAAAGGGTTAGGCGAATATTTACTATGCAGATTAAAATGGCAATTTAACAGTAGGGGTAGTTTATTTGAATCATCTCTCTGAATAAGAAATAAGGTAAACAATGTTGTAGCCAAAGATTTGATTTCACTTTGCTTTTCTATTTTCCTGCAGTATTTTTACATTTTATTACAACAAAATAGTCTTCCGTTAATCCGGCACGGTTAGGACTTGAGATGCCGATCTATCAAATATAACGGATTATTGAATATACTCGTATATCAGAGAAATAATGTAGTCATGATAAATAAACAAACACAATTAAACAGTTATTTATTATTTAAATATACCCTTCAGGTTGTACTCGTTGCATGTTTCAAGAAATATTTTTTACGGTTTATTTACAGTGCTTAGTGAACGCGTCACACCAATTGGGCGGAAAACAGTCAAGGTCGAGGGTGCCTTCATCCCGGTTCCTCACAACCCCTTACCTTACTACCACAGCCAGCCTCTAGACACTGCTTGCATATCTCTGAAGGTGGCGAGACGTCAGTTGTTAGTCTTCCTTTTATCAAAAACCTGTGCTGAGCACATGAACTGTTGATTTTATCTACCATTACTAGATACAATTGATACGAAAATATGAACACACACACACACACACACACACACACACACATACATTTTCCGTATTAAATTATGTGTTACGTTTTATATACGTAGTATACTTGTTATTACAAGTAACGGTGTAACGTGTAATTATTGACAAATCGTTAATCCCAATTTTTACCTTTTATTCCTTTTTATTCATAACTGCTTTTACTTGTTGAATGTCATAAAGTTAATGTTATACTTTACGACGCTGTGAACGTAACGACTTGACTTAGATTACAACTTTAATAACGATGTATGAGTTTACAGTTATTTTTAAATTAAACATGTCCAACATTTTCTAAATGTCATGTAGGTTCTTCAGTATTTAAGTATATGCAACAGTGCAATATATTATTATTTTTATAGTTATTATCGTACATAATATTTTTAATACGCGTCATACTATGAGATGTAGTATTAAAAATCCATTTTACTGATTACGTGTTTTAAATTTTCCAAGGGCGTTAACATGCCTGGAAATACGAGATTTTCCAACACCAGTAAAAAAGGCCAAAATATTACTGAACATGACAGATGCTGAAGTTATAATAGAAGTATTATAGAAAAAGTAATTATGGACTTCTCTATATACAAGCCCAAATTTCAAACAATAAACTACCCGCTAGTTCGTAGTTTCACACAGAGGTGTCTTCGAGGATCTCAACCATTCATCTGTGTAGTCAGTGAAGATTTATTGGAAGACATTCATTCTCTTCAGCACATGGTCATTTGTACCGACACTGTGATCAACAAAATGATTTAACTTTGTGAGTTGATTCATTTTCTAATATAAATTTTCCATGGCAATACGACTTTCAGTCATCTATGGCCATCACTATTAAAATTGCTGACAGTCGTTATAGATTTGTCAAAATCTATTTATTTTTGCCCCCTAAATTTTCTAAGATGCTTAATTTATCTTCTTTACATTATCTTCCCGCAGAAAGCTTTAAATATGTGCGCAACTCTTACAGAAAAATATCGTGAAACGCTTACGAAGACTTTGAACGTTATATTGATTACTACTTATCAACATAAGAATACTTCTTCTTTACGCTAGAACTGATAGTACAATGGTGTCATTCAAAATCTTTTCTTTACCTTAGTAAGCACTCTTGATGTCTGTAATTTCCATTCCAAATCCAATATATAAATATATATATAAATTTGTCCTCAAGAACGCAGATAAATCCTTATAACAAATATTGATTTACATGTATTCTCGCACTTGACACGACACCCCTTAACGCCTATTTCTTTTTCTACCAAATTCTTAACTTCCTACACGAGTCAATTTTAATCTCTTCGTTTATTGCAGTCTTGTAAACTCATATCCAATCAACTTTTCTGTGCAATAGTTTATTAGGATTGTGAAATTGGTTACAAAACGTTTGCGAACAGAACAGACTAGTTTATTTATTTAGAGGGGCAACGTAGTCAAATCAAATTTTAACTTACAATCAAGATATTTCGCCGTTGAAAACAGTGGCAGTGCCCAAGATGACGTGTTGCCAATGTAAAACGTCAAGTCTAGTAGAGAATGTTGCACCGACTGTTAGAAGAACTATAAGTTTTTAGCGCTTTCGTGAATTGTAGAAATATTTCTTTTGATTCTAGTCAGTGACCAAAATCGCGTCACCTGGGGAATGCCACAGAATCACACGCAACACCACAGAACGCGTCCGAGTGCCTCAATTTATACAATTGGACGGTTATATAAGGTGCAACTTGTACAATTTACGTATATACCTACAGTTACGTTTCAGACGAAAAGTCTAATTTTATTAAACTGGAGAAATCATTTCCAAAAAGGCATAATTTTGGTAAGAGATATACGTATTAAGAGTGAAAACTTTCTTTTGAGAGGATTTAAATTTTAATATCCTTTGTTACAATAATGATATAACAGAAAAGCACAATTTGGGAATAACACTGAGAGAAATAATTATATTGAAGTGAGACTTGCAAAACTGTTATCCTGGTATTAAAATAAGAAACCGTCTTGAGAGTTAGAAGCGAACACTTGAAAACTTTCTACTTTCACATTACATTTTATTTACAATGAATCATACATTTCGCTGCTTAGTTTAAAGTGAATTTCGTGTATTTACAGATCAATTATTTAAATCTCTGAACTGTTGACGAATAAAATTGAGATTTAAAGATTTTTTTATGGAAATAAATGTTATACTTTGAGAAATTAGGATGCAATTTAGATTAAATATCTTTTGTGATATTATACATATATTAAATACACTTTATGATTTAACACAGTATTGTTGTTTTCCGATTTTTTGCTGGCATTCTTGACACAATAACTTTCATGGATGGATGCTGCTAACATAATTTTAGTATCGTCTCATGGATAAATAAATTTCATTAACGATACATAGTTTATTTTATTCCTATAAATATTGATCCAAAAACGTTATAGTATTAGTATTGAATTTATCACCGCAAAAATAAATAACCACCATAAATTGGATTTAACTAACACAGTCAGAGCAATATCAGTACCTTTCCAAATTTATACTCGCTAAAAGTCTTTACACGTCTAGAGAACTTAAAGGAACCGAATTCTGTTGAGTCATGATAGAAATCTCCGATACTGAACTAACAAGATGAGAAACGATAATAAGGTGTCTGGTACATCCAAAGCCCCAATCAGGTTACTTTTTTCTTGTCCCGCTTTGAGAAGTTTATTGAGAAAGTGAGATAACGTGATTTTCGGATACTCTTCTTTTATTTTGAACATTGCATCAATTAATTTACGAAGACATAGATTATGTTTTGTTAAACATAACGGGATCTATTCAAATTATGAATGAAGTTAAAATTAGGTATGAGCCTACTTAGGAAAAAATCAACCAAAGAATTTTTTAGAAGAAGTTTTGAGAAGAGTGAATAAATTGGTAAACAGATTCAGTATATTCATAACATAATCACACTTGTATCATAATAATCCTAACAAATAAAACAACATTTTATGGTGACTTTGTATGTAGACTTTTATGAACTATGTCATGATGCTCAATTTCATGAAACTTCATTTATACATAGGAAATAATGAGTTATATAATGTTGTATGTTCCTCGATGGAATCCGGATGAGTATCTTTGAAGCCTGTCACTCAGTATGCTTAACCTTTTCTTTTTTGTTTGGAGGAGATTTATTTTACCAATTCTAACGTCTATAATAAATTTACTATAGACTCGAAATTTTGCATTACACCTCTTTGAAGCCTGTCACTCAGCATACTTAACCTTTTCTTTTTTTTTTTGGAGGAGATTTATTTTGCAAATTCTAGCGTCTATAATAAATTTACTATAGACTCGAAATTTTGCATTGAACCTCATTGAAGCCTGTTACGCTACACGTGCTGTGGGTTACTCCTATCGTTTATTATAAAAGTAACATATATAAATTTCTTAAATTTTTTTCTCTAATTTGAATTCACACATTTTTTTTATTTTGAAGGCAGCCTATTAAAACCTTGCAAAAGTATTTTCAACCTATTTCCCCATGAAAACCTTAAAATTGTGTAGATTTGAAGAATGGGTAAAAATTTAGATGCAATTGATTTTAAATAATTATGTACTACTGTATATGCTATAAAATTAGGCATGATACAAAATAATAAGTTATGAGATGAATAAAACATATTTTTTTCAACAGGACAAGTAATTTGAATGGTGGGTTGTTTGATAAGCAATTAAGTTACAAAAATATATTTTTTAAGGGGAATTCAAAGATGAGAAGCCCCTCTCTAACAATTAACAAGGAAATCAACGAATTTTAGATGACTACTAAAACACCACTTATGGGCGGGCAAGCAGGCTGTTTGCAACGAAGGATCGCTTTATCATTCAAGCAGCAGCCACTCTCGAGGTTGATTGATTCGATAATCTGTTGATAACCGCTGCTCCCAATGTACTGCGCCATTGGCCATTGTATGTTGTTCACTTTGGTGTTAGAAACGTCAGAATTTCCGCCTGTCGAGGAAATATCTACATAGGTTTGTCGAAAAAGTCGAACCCTATCCAGTAATTGCCCATACTTCCATACTTCCATAACAAATTTTCCTAGATCACTCAAAATTTGTATTACACGCACCCTTACTGTAAGACATATCCAATTATTTTTTTTTTTATTATTTTTATCTCATTCTTATTTTTAGTAAGAAATTACAAATTTTTATTTTATTTTTTTAAAAATCAAAAGAAAGTCCACTGAAAATCTTTGTATACAGTTACCAATAATTGTGTTAGCTATGTTACTGCTTTTCCGTTTTACTTTGAGAAAAACCCACAACACCTCCATCGCCGAGTAAACATAAGGTGTATATGTGACTTGCTTAATACCGAATTGCTCTAATTTGTGGAGGTGACTATCCACACCAAAATCATTACCGGGATAAATTTAAGACTCAGTATTTACAGTTCATGTATACATATTTACAGTATGAAAAGAAAATCACTTTTAAGTCCTTAAATAACAATATTGCCATCAAATAGAGGATACATTATAGTAACTATTATTTATGTATTATTTACTAAACGATAACAGGTCATGCTCGTCTTTAAGACACAGCATGACTCACAATTTACAAATTTATCTACGAAAGTAGCTTTTTTACGTTTCCATATAGAGAACTTCTACACTTTATACAGTAATTACAATTAAAAAGCGATGATTCCATAGCTATACATTTTATTTGTATCCTTCCCATCACAGTTATTTTTAAATAGAAATTTATTAGCCATATTTATTTAAACCATATTCTATTGTCTGTTTGGATGAGATTAATTACCATTGTATGAGGATCAAAGGGTAATCCTGTACTATAAAATCTGTTGAATTAAATGGCGGAGCTTCATACCTGTATTGCTAATAGTGGTTAAAAGGCTTAGCGGCAAATCTACTGAAATGAATATTATTCAAGCGATTCCATTTGTTGATATTAAAACATTAATATAACACTATTAATATGTAAAACTGCTGTAACCATATTCTGTTTTAAAATGTTTAAGTAGGTTTTTCAATGAATAGTTTCAATTACATTACCATGGATCTATTTGATTTTAATTAATATACTGAAAAGATCTTCCAGTTACGACACTGTCTACTGACCGTATACTATAGACACACGCCCATGTTCGGGTCAGCTTGGGAGGTCCAAACATCCTCAATAATGCTATTTTCACCTGTTTTTCATAACATATTTATTCATATTTTTCTTTTCTCTGTACAGTCTCTTAATTAATAGCTGTAAAATCTTGTTTGTTTCTGAAATCCGTGACAGAGGGGAGATCGTTCTCTATAAAAATGTATTGAACAATTGAGTTTCGCTTGTACGCAGGTCACCGTTAACTTCTTCACAATCGGCGGTTATACACTACGAGTTATTATGCGTGGGCTTGTATGATTGCTTCTGACTCTGAAGTATAATTGTTTGTTCCCTTTCCAAAACGCTTTTTTCTCGTTTTTATATTAAACGAAATTAAACCAATTAGCATTTCTTACTGACCCATAAAACACTTATTTTACTAAATACTATTAAAATATAGAGGAAAACAGACGTGTAGAGCACTCTGATTCAAAGTAACAAAAAATTAGAACATTTTAAAATATTTAACAATTTGTCTTTATTAAAAAACTTTGAAAGTGTCATACATTAGGAATGATTTTATACTTCCGCAAACAAAGTTTCAGACTAAAAATGCAGTAAAAGACTGCATGATAGTTTACTGGCGAGAGTGGTGGGGCTTTAATGGGTTTGGAGTGGAACACCTCAGAATGTAATGACTCTGCTTTCTCCTTAGGCATTTAAAACTGGTGGCGCCCACAGTACAAAAATATAACATGCTGTATATGGTGTAAAAACTTTAAAAAGAACGTTATGTTAGGAATTATTTTTTATTTCCGTAAACAAAGTATCAGCTCAAAATGCAGCAAAAATAGCATTAAAGTTCACTGGCGGTGGGCTTTTATGGGTTTGGAGTGGAAAACCTGAGAATGTGATTACTTTGCTTTCAAAGTCTGCAGTTGCTCAGTACAAAAATATAATATACGGTATACTACTGCACATAAATACATATAATCTTGAACAGTAACGATATGGCTACTTTGATAACGAAGATTAACTGCAATGTAAATGAAGTGGGTTGATGATGAAAACATTCTTACATTTAACTGAACGAATTTATTTCTGTGGGTTGACAACGTCTAAAAGGTGATAAAATTTATGAATTAAGGCCATCTTTAAACATTTATTCTAAGTCAACGTTATACAGTAGCGGTTTGACCGCTCTGTTTTTTACGTTTATTTTATATAATATTTTGGTTTCATTTTATTTATAGGTATAATTAGGAAACATTAAACCTATTTTTATTGGAATTAGTAGTTCAGAATGATGTATTACAAGTATGTTTTATTTACAGTTAAATTCTATCAGAAAATATATCGAGCAATTAGGCGGACGATCTTATCCAAACACTCATCTTTTACACCTTTCTTATGTCCTGGCCACGACCTATACACCCCTCCCCCTTCAACCCTAAACCCCCTTACATCGCCTTTGATTTTATATTTTGATAAAATATTTATTATTATGTTAAATCTACAATAATAATTGATAGTATGTTGTACGAATGATTTTACATAACTCAAACCATACTCAATATACTAACCGAGATATTTTAATTAACTAATAATTGTTATTGATTAAATTATATTTTATGTTTATATTCAAATTTTAGTTGTACTTCTAGTCCGAGATGTACGTTTCTCAAATTATCAACTATGTATCAAAATTAGATACTAAAGTTGATAACTTTCAATTGCTGTACTGTAATAAAAGGATTACAAACTTTTAAGGTTCAAAAAGATATTTAAGAATTATTACAAACTATTGAGAATTTTCACTGCGCTAAGTGATATTTGTTTTAGTTTATGGAATGACTGAAGAAACAAGCAACGGAAAAACCTATTTGGATTATTTATTTATAATAATTAGGGGAAAACTAAAAACCTGCTTAAATAAATTAATACTGACTTATTATTACCTGCCAGAAGGCAAATCGATTCTGAAGATTTTTTAAGCGTGATAGTTCACGAAAGCCAACTGAAATTGACAAAGTATTATAAGAATCAACTACTATTGTTAATACATTTTTATTCTATTTAATGTTCTGTTTATATTGGGAGTTAATGGGAGAGCCGATTACCGAGTGGTCTAGGACGTCAGTACTTTAATCTGTGCTAGAGATAACGCGGATTCAAATCCCGTCTGTGATCGTAGTACTTATTATCCGTACCATGTAACTTGTAATTCCCCTTATTCTGTTTCATAACATCTTCATAGTGGCCAGTTGCACGTGAGAACGGGCTTTATAAAGCTTAAAAGGGATCGACTCTTTACTGTCAATATAAAAGCTGTAGCTACGAAAAAGGTGAATGATCATACAACGAAATTTTGTATGAGATTAATTATTAAGGACGATGACCACACCTGTTTAGAATAACCAATAATGAAGCTTTCAGTATAAATAGTAACGGAGGCCTTTTTCCACTTGTATTCGGACAAACAACTAAGGAAACTTATCATTGAACTAATCATTAAAGGACCTCTGCGTTGGTTTCTTTAGGGAAAAGGATTTTCAGGAAGTAATGCATTGGTGAAAGAGGTCGCCTCCTAACAACAACACACGAGGAAGGACAGCGGGTTCTATATCTGAGCCATGTTAGAAAATGGGGAAGCTATAGTTTGTTTTACGAATGAAGATCACTGATGGAGCCGGGTCCCAGCGGTCAAATATACATTATATCATTTTTGACAATTATTGTAATACTTGAGTATTATTGTCCAATGTATTAGATTGAAAGAAAAATATTTTGTGTATGTTGTAACGTCTAATTATATGAAGAAAAACACAGTTTTTCTGCATATTATTCAATATTTCTTTACTTAAACTCAACATTATTTAAAAAATAATAAGGGAAATGTCTTATAAATCATTTGTTGTACGTTTTTAGATGGAAGACACTATGCCAGCGGTCTTTAGCACCAAGGGAGCTCCATGCACTCAAGCAATCCTCCCAAGTAGTTTAGACCCATCGATGCACCATTTTAAACTATTGCCTTGATATTTACGGTTAGTGATGTGCCCCTATAGACAGACAATCAAGGAGTTGACCTTATATGCCACATCGGGTTTTGCTACACCCAGTGTAGGTTAATTTGGAGGATATAAACTAAGTATAAATAAATCCTTCTGGAGGAAATAGAGACATATTTTGTGTAGTATCAATATGTAAAATACTAAGTATCAGATTTGTGTAAAATTGAATTATAATTAATAAACTGAAAAATTTATAATTTATATGTAATTTTATGTCTTTATTATAGTTAAACCTATTTTATAAACCAGTTGGTCAAGATTGTGGTATTGTTAACTATTCCGAGGCATAATTCCTGGTTCAATCATTTCCTCTTTACTGAACTCAGTGATGTGTACCATATGCCAAGGTCTAGTCAAGCACTAACACTCCGATCTTTTTCAGCAGCCTGTAGAACGTGTCTTCTTGGTTAGGTGTTCGAGCAACTCTTGGTCTTCCTAGCTCAATGATATGTACTACTAAGGACCCTGTCTGAAAATCGCGAAGAACTAAGAAAGTTTGGATGACTGGACTCTCGGTAGAGAGAACGCTGTCTGATACCGGCTTTTAACCGTGAGTCTGGTACTATTTGCTCGGCCGAACATGAAAATCATGTCGGCTTGCGTACGAGAAGAATAGCCTGTAATGGTTTATCGCAGCACTTGCAGTAAAGTTTTCTGTAACAGTAAACAATAAAAACAGATTATTGACAAAAACAAGGGCCCCTGACAATACATTGCTATTAGATACAATTGGTCAAACCTTCTAATAAAATGTGCATAACCATTAAAATATATGAGTTATAATAGACAAACTAATGAATGTATACTTTCATTAATAACCCGTGAATAAATATTTCGCGCATATATTAATAGGAAAAGTATTTCTAATTTCGGTGTGATTAACCTTATACCTCGTTCGTAAAGAACTTTTAAAATCGCGTGTGTAATAAACAAGAAGATAAAATAAACATCAAAGAAATGTTTCTTTATATATATTAATGACAATTTTGTCATTAATATATACACTAATGAGGTGTACACTATAACCTTTAAGTTTACATTCAAATGTCCACAAGCAATAAATGTTGCGTGCAATTAAGCTGCAACCTAAGCTATATACTGGACACCTAGTTGTGGTTTGATAAGGGAGTCATGATGACGATCTATAGTCATATAGACCTAATATACCGTCTATTGATATTGAAGATTATTTGCTACATGAAACGTACTGGAAACATTAAGTAACTATAAGCATAACAAAAATTTTCATTAGTCGAAAAGACTGATATACTTGCTATTGAAAAAGGCCAATAAATGTATGCAGTTTTTTGCTTTCAAACCGTGATTTGACAAAAAGTACAACTTACAGATGTTTTGTTTGTTAAAAATAATTTTATTAAATTCTAAGCCACAAAATAAGGAGATACTGTTAAAACAAATTTACTACTTCACTTGTTATACAGCTACAATCAGTAGCATATGTGAGTTGGGTATCCCTCTAGAATGTATCACTGCGGGTTTTGTGATCTTCTTTGTGATTGCAGGACTACTTATTACGGGATATTTTTTGGTAGTTTAGTACCGTATATCAACGAACATACTTTTCTGTACAAAAGTAAAATTTTAAGGTACAAAAAGTAAATGCGAGGAAGGTGTGAAGGGAGTTGGCTAGGTAAGCCTTTGCAATGTAGACTAAAAGGAGCATGTGACAATAGGGCCAAAATATTCTTCTATGTCAGATGATTACAAAATTTGGTAAATGTTGAAAAAGCTTCATATCACTTTTCCTTTGTATTTTTCCAATACAAACTGATTGGTGAACAATTGGTAAAGACTATCCTATACTCCAATTTTCAAAGTTTTTTCACCAAAACATGCTATATCCGGTAATGAAAGTAACTGTGTATTTGCCTTCTGACACTGATTTGAAAATAATCCTATCACAGACAAAAATCCATAGATAGTTTACATGTACTTCGAAAGCACATGACATAATATATGTAATTGCTTGCTAAGTGTTATAACCACAAAGGGTAATAACCCTTTACTGCTTTCTTCTATAACTGCTTCCGCTTGTTGAAAGCCATAAAGTTAATGTTATATTTTACGACGCTGTGAACGTTATGAGTTGACTTGGATTACAACTTGATTACCACTAAGTTCTTCAAACTCTATGTGTATTGTACAGTATTACATTACATGCTATAGTCTATCAAATTAACGTATTTTATATCAAACACACGTATTTATATCGTACACGGTATAATTAGAGCGCGATATACGATGTGAAGTACTAACTTAATCCATTTTACTGACACAATAGAGCACAATAAATTCAAGTGAAAAAAATTACATCCGGTTAAGCATTAGGTACGTAAATTTACATGTAAAGGATGGATGCCAAATTAACGATTTTGATGTAGGTTCTTGCCTTGCTTCATCTCAGGCGGAGAACTTCCAGCTTTTCCATGGCTTCTAGTGCTCCAGTGGGATCCATGGGAGAATGGGCCTTTCTGTTGTCACTGTGAATAGTCACTGGCATAGGGGTAGGAAGCAAGTTTAGAGAGGAGCCACCTGTTCATCACACACGAGAAGAATTCAGAGCGGCTCTACTTCTGTAACTCCTATTTCTAAGTCCTTTGGGAACCAGGGGCCTTCTGTCACCTCCAGGCGACACTTCTACTACAAGAAGAAGCTAGGCTATTGTGAGCTATTGCGATGGTACAACTTCTAACGAGTAAGAGAAAAGAGAGTACCTATCGAGACCCAAAGGTATAACGAAGTGCGATTCTTTGTGAGTAACCGCGACCGGATCATATTTCCAGAACGCCTCCGAGGGTACGACTGACTGCTCGGGCGTCTAAGGGATGGTCCTGGACGGCGGAAATACGGTACGAAATACCACGCGATGTTAGGTCCGATAGATAAGCTCACAAGTTTAGTTATTTGGCATAGGAATTCCCTGAACTATTTCCACATCTATCAAAAAATGGATATTATTGAATATTAAAAACTAAAACCTACACTACTAAATATATTGAAAATATTATACATATAAGCGTGTTTCTTTTTTTATTTGAAATTTAAACACCGGTAGCTTCCTGAATGAATCTCCTCGAACCTTTGTACTAATGAGAGTCTTGTAAATTCGTATCCAATCGACTTTCCTTTGCAATATTTAGTAAAATTGTGGAAAACCATACAAAAGGTTTATGTGCAAAATAGGTTCGAAATTATTTATTATGTGAGGAAAATAGTAGAGCAAAATTTATACCTCAGAATCTACACATTTTGCTGTAGACAATAGCAAGAGTGCATTCATCGCTGTATTGTAAAAAGTGCAAAAATATTTCCGCCATCAACAAAAGCGCTCAACAATTGGTCTCCCACAAGTCCCTGCAACCAAGATGTAAGGAGAAGATCTTTTACTCTATAAATCTTGACTGCAACCTCGTCTACCAGTCTTCACGCTTGAAATTTACATGTCACCTTGTGCTTCGTCTTTGCATGACTATAGGAGCGTTTTTGTCTGTGTGTGTTTTTTTATTACATAATATTATAATTTATTCTCATCCATTTTCAAAACAATTTACAATAAAATGCAATATCCATTTTAAACGGTAGATTTACAATTTTATTATTACTCACATGGTCATGTTTTTCACAAGCTGATTATTATTAAAACGAGTATAAAATTTATTTATGCATCATAAAAGCTCAATACATTACTCATAAGTCATGGTTTATACAGATACAGCTCCGAAAAAATCACCTTGTGATTATAAATAATATTAAAACTTATTCTAGGTAATACCTCCTATAATGACGGAATAACAATAATAATTACTAATGATCAAATTATTCCAATTATGTTCAAAACGCTACGGCAAGGTATTTTATGGACACACTGTATATATATAATCAGTAAGTTTTACCTTTGATCGTATTAGTTACGGATAGTAAAATATTCATGGGGACGAAGTGTGCTGAGGTCTGGGTAATTAGTTCAGTTAGATCGAGGTCTGACGCTATCACATTACGTGATTTTTGGTCTCCTTCAATGATAGTCGCAAGATTTCAATAAATACAATCACTCTCTCTATTAATAGTTAATGAAGTGACATGCTGAGTGACAGTGTAGCGATCGCTCCTTCATTCCTCTTCCACCGTCAGCAGCACTGCACTTGGAAAACGGACTGTAGTTGTGATTCTAGTGTCCCAATTCGAATAGAGGTATTGACTCATCACATAATCAACGGATGAAAGAAAATACCTTCAACGCATCTTCGACGATATAGCTTGGGGATTTAAAGAGTTTCATAAATAGAATAAGTTGTACTTAGATAATTTATGATAAAAATTAAATGACTTTTATGAAATATTCATTATGATTTAATGATTTCATTATGGGCACATTACCATCATTCATTCACGACGTCATTCATTCGTCTTCATCGTGACGCTGTAATTAACAGAAAAATATTGTAACATAATTTTAGTCTCAACTGATAAATAATTACATTTTATGATCAATTTGTATTTTACTTTATTCCTATAAATGTTGATATAAAAACATATATATAATTTAACAGCGCGACACTAAATGACATGGGTGCTAAAAAGATCAATGTTTATAATCAAATCAGACAGAAGGACGATACAGTCGATGTCTGGGATAGCGTCTCGTGATCCTCTTCAGTAAATTTATAGCCTAAAAATTGCATTATGCTTGCTGATAGGCAAAATAAGATTTGAGCAGGATTTTATCTCATGCCTAATTCTCTAGAGCAAATCAGTATGAATAAATTATCGTTTATAACTCAATTTTGAGATGAATTAAACAGTACATTTGCACAGAATCGGTTGTCATGGCAGGAGTGGAAGTTAGCTGTATTGTCGTGCTTTCTGTAAAACATAAAGTGGAAATTGAAACAATACTCATTTTTAAGATTAAATATATGAAATAACTTTTGGACTGGAGTAAATAGGTTTGAATTTTTGTACTCTAACTCGTAAAGGTCATAATGCAGCTTGTAACATAGTAAAATTAATATTCTACTAAAAAATCAGTAATATTAGTTTATGATACTAAGTTTAGAATTAACTCATGTTTAACTTTAAGAGTAGAAAAGGAAACACACACTAATACGGAACTACTTCAAATATAGATTTCAAAAGTAATAATCCACTTAAGATTGTTTCTCATCCATCATAAACTCCAATTCTCTTTAGTAAACACAGCCACTTAGAAGAGTTTTACTCAGAAGCTGAATAATTTTCCAAGCGTATCTTTTGTCTCTTTCAATCTTCCTTATCCTGACAGAATAACTAATTATATTTGATTAATCACCGGTTTTATAAATTAATCATATTCGTATACTTTAATTAAAACTTATAAATAAAATGTAACCGCCAGGTAGAAAAGAATTAAAATAATCTTTTGTTGTTTTGTGAGGGATATTCAAGTGAAAACTTAGCATAACATTTATTTTAATCATGTCTAATTAATAAAATCTGTGTTTAGTTGTCGTTTACCAGTGAATATTTGTGGGTATTTATCTTAAGTATATTTTGCTAATTCCATATTCTACTTAGAGGTTTTAGTTGTGGACTATAGTTGTGATTATAGTGAGTGACCAAAAGAGGAACCAACTCATCACTTGCTAACCCATCATGGAGCGAGTGAGAGAGGATATTTCAATGCACGTCACCTTGGTCACGCCTCAGAACCACCTGCAACCACACGGAACGCGTCCGAGTGCCACATTTTATAAAATTGGATGGGTTATATCTGGTGCAACTAGTACGATCAAAGTATATAGAGTAATGGTTTTGAGTAAAACTCTAATTTTAATAAACTGGTGTACCAATTTCCAAAAAGGTTTTATCTCGGTAAGATATTTACGTATTAACAGTAAAAACTTTGCTGTAGATGGAGCTTGTATTGGTCACTGTTAAATTACATTAAAATACAAAACCAATATTTAATACATTTTATTGTGAGGCCTTTCGATATCCAAGATACCTTCATCAGACACATCACAAAATAAAAAAAATTTTTTATTTTGTGATGTGTCTGATGAAGGTATCTTGGATATCGAAAGGCCTCACAATAAAATGTTTTAAATATTGGTTTTGTATTTTAATGTAATTTAAAGTAAAAACTTTCTTTTCAGTAGATTTTAATTGGAATATCCTTTGTTACAATGACAACAAAGCAGAACAGCACAACTTGGGAATATCACTTAGACAAACATTTATATTGAATTAAGACTTGCAGAACTGTTATCCTGTTATTAATACAAGAAATCATTTTAAAAGTTTGAAGTGAACGTTTGGGAACTTTCTAATTTCAAATTAAATTTTATTGAAATGTAAATTTTTGAACACACATATTTCTAATTTTTAAATCTCTGAGATGTTGTGTAAGAATGAAAAAAGTTCCATCAAATAAAGATTTTAGGTTTTAAACATTTTAATAAGTTGCAAATAATTAATATACTTTGCTTGTTTCTCATCCAATATGAACCTCAATTCTCCTTAGTAAACACAACAACTTTGTAATGGTTTTACTTAGAGACTGAATAATTCCTATCGTACTTCTTCAAACGTACGGATAAACATTAAATAGTTATATCTCATCAGTTAGTTTTATTGATCTTCCTTGTTTCAAACATACTGCCTTAGAAATCCTTTCTCGCAATACAGACCTTTTCGTGCGTAGAACATTTTATTACATTGTTAAAATTTTATTACAAGTATAAAGATTTGTTTTAAATAACAGTGATCATAAATAACAAATTAATACTTTTCACGCAATAAAACTTTGACCAAGCAAAAAATGTATTATTACTTTGAAACAACACAGTTTTTTGTTGAAATTTCAGTTTATTTTAAGTTGGCAAACATTTACATGCTAAATATAAAACTTAAATATTTTAGTTCAGATTTCGTGTAGCATTTAAATACGTGCTTTATAGTAAAGTAAAATTCAAACACGATAGATCTTCCAACGATCACAATAGACGAACGTGTTTATGTTGCAGCTCCTGTGACAGATAGTTAATGATGCAGGAAACTGAATACAACCTTTGATATGTATAACGACTTGGATTGTAGATAATAATATTCCAGGGAATTAATATTTAAATTATCAATGATACATCCAAGACGATATAAAATATCTTTTGATTAGTAAGCTCCTAGTGAATATTCAGTACAATTTATTACTAAATTGTTTAACTATTAAATATTATCTGGTTTGTCTAAAATAAAAATCACATTTCTAAATAAAAACAATGGATTTATTTTAAGCTGGCAAATTAATAAGATCAACGTTTCAGAATTTTCATCACTCTATATTCCACAAAGAATATACAAACCGTTTAGTAAATTTAAAAGTTCCTTTGGCAAGAAATAAAAATATTAATAAAATATATCAAACTAAAACTCAGAGCTCTCTTCTAAAAAAATAATAAAGTTTTAAAATAAAAATCTAATACCTCTTGGAAAGAACTAAAATTAAAATGTTCACTTCTAAGCACACCCACAATTTAAAAAATAAAAATTTAAACTTCTCTTTGCACTAGTTGAACCTCAACTTTCAAGTCTCTGCAATTAAGATTACAACTCTCTCAAACAATTATTAATGTTCAATTAAGTTCCAATTAATAATTCACAATAAAACAGTTCCAGTTAAATATTAATAAATTACTACTTTTCCAAATCTCAATTAAAGTTATTAACAAAGTCCAATTTTAATTCACTTTTCTTGCAAGCATGAACCAAATGTAACTTGTTTGATTCTATTATGCTCTATTGTTCCTCGAGAATAAGTTATTCAGATTGCTCTGTAGTTTCTATGAATTAAATTTTTTCCTCAAAATCCCTCGCGAAAAAAAAAATTAAGAAACAAGGCGCACTGTAATTAACTTACTCACGAAAATAACCAAAAGAAGGGCGAAAATTATGAGCGGACGCTTAAATACTTCCCTTTCCAATCAACTTTGCAGGACATTCGCGGTGTTCTCTCATTGGTCCAGCTGTATCAAACAAGGAGAACAATAGTCGCAACAAGACAAGTTCTAATCAATTCAAAGGCAGTCAACCTGCCTTCCTAACCATTTAAAACTACCAGTACTAACTTGCCAAAGAATTACATGTTCGTTTTTACCCTGACTAAATCTAATCAATCTAATCTAAAATTAAAGCCCAATATTTCGATCCCAAAATTTTCATTTAATTTAAGTTTTAATAAAAAATATAAACCAATGTAGCTTTAACAACGCTACAACATGGAAATATAGTCTTGTTTTAAATCTTAATATGACGTTTCTCTGCGTTCTGACAGTTTAACTATGTTAACTATATCATAGAATAGATTATTTTTACACGTATTATTTGCATCTTGAAATGCATCATGGAGATTATGAAATAACATGTTTTTTGAGAGTGACATTGGCTACACTTTATAATAGCTTGAAAATAAGTCTTTTCTAAGATTAAAAAAAGGAAATAACAGTAGAAAATTTTACTTTTTTTCAATTTAAATAGGTACGTTGAAATATAAAATTTACGTCATTGCTGACGTACACTCAAATGATGGGTTTTCAAATGAAGTATAAATACTTTCGTAGGATACGAGGAACATTCTCTAACTCCAACTCATGTTTTATCTGATTAATGTTTATAAACGTTCAGCTACAGAGATAAACGAATCTTCAGTTTATTTTCCTAAATTGGTCACAAATATTTACAGTATTATTTTATCTCATGCGTTGGCAACCAACAGTATAAAGAACAGTATACTTTTTATAGATTGAAATAGGTTTGCTGTAATATACAGCGTCATAGAACCTTTATCGTTTAAATTTGATGTCATTGGAACTTGTTCTAGAGCAATCAGAGAAGCAAAACTGCAGGGATCTGATTTATCAAAGGATTATAAATTCTTTCAGCTACAGTAAAGTTAATATTGAATTAATTTCACCGTTCAATTTTCAGTTTATTTTCGTCTTTAATGCATTTTCCTCACGCCCTATTGTCGTATCCTAAAAAAAGCACTTACATGGGAAGTCGCATGGAGGATAAAATATAGACCAAAAGACTTTCTCTAATGGTGTAAAGACATTTACTATTTAAAAGAGTGCATTTCTTAACAGGGTTATAATCTGGGCAGGATTTAGTGAAAATGTGTAAACATGTTTTTTAATGTTTTATTATTGTTAATGTTTATTATCCGATGTTTTAATGGGATAATAAACACAACTAGGAAACTTAAAATACCTAAATACTTCCCTTGAAGGTTAATCAAATTAATTTACCCAGAAACTTTTAACCAAATAACATTACATTTTATAACTACCAAAATATTCTTCTTCTATGGCAGTTCATGTTTACACGATCTCTGTACAATCTAAAAACTCAATATTTATAGGTATTATTAACACAGAAACACACATTAAACTGCATTTATAGATAGTAGGCAATAACATTTTACTGCTATAAAATCGCTTTATTCGGAATGACGATAAAACGACCATACAGTCATAAGCTTTGATTCTGACACAGGAACGTAAAACAAAGGGCATTTCGAAAGCTTTAACCTCTAGTATATGTGAAGTTTCAACTCCAAACAGTCATCTCTTCAGAGTGTTCTATAAAATTCTATCCAGTCAGCATCTATAGTTGTGATTCACACATAAACTTAAAACTCTGGGTATTTCAAGTATAATATAATATAATACATGTCTAAAATAGTACGACTATTTTATTTTAGTTACTAAAATGTTATAAAAATAAATATTATAAACATGTAATACTACTGAATAATGGAAGTAAATCTGTATTTGGAAAGTTTTATAAACTACTTATACTAGCAGGAGGGTAGTAATAATCATAGTAACCACTGCAGTTTTTATTATTACAGAAGACATACTTCTAGCAATGGACAGAAGACAACTAGCTCTGTTGACTCTCTTTGACTTTCGAAGGTATTCGATTGTGTTTACCATCCCCTTCTCCTTATCAAACTCAAACTGGTAGGTTTTTCTGATGGTTATGTTAGCTGGGTCAAATATTAACTTACTGAACTTTAAAAGAACAAAGGATAACTGGATAACCTGTTATGGATAACTGCCTCCAGTGGTGCTCCACAGGTCTCTGCGCTTGGTCCATGACTATTCTCATTGTAAATAGATGATGTGGCAACTGTAACCTGAAAATCTAAACTTCGTTTATGTTCTAAGGACTTACATGCACTTCTTACCAAACTACATAGACGTTGATGTAAATTTAATAAATAGCGACATTGACACAATTGTGAAATGGGCTTTCAGACATGAACCCAAACTCAATGAAAGCAAGGCTAAGAATATACTTACCAACTACTCCAGAATCCTTAGTAAAATTGACTTGATTTCTCCACCGAAAGTTGTACTGAAAAATAATGTACTCGTAATAATGTATGAGTATTGTAATAAAGTAAATAATCTTGGACTAATTATGACAGAACACTTAGGTAGGCCTGATCAATTCGTTGCGACGTAAAAATTGTACTTTATAATATTTACAGTTCCAGCCGTGTTGCTACATTTTTTACCATTGAACGTAAAACTTATGCTGAAAGAGACCATTTTTAGGGGTTTTTACAGACTAAATAGCACAAATCTATTTTCAATTCATAACGAATTTAAAAGAATTCCTTTACTATAACATTACTCTTCTTCTGCGTTCTATATTCAAAATAGAATGACCTACTTATATGTCCGAAATGTTTTATTTCATTTCCAACATCATTGAATGATCTACTCTTAGGACAGTAGATCTCTTTATTCATTCCTATCAATAATTTTATTTTCCTCAAAAATCGTTCTCTATTACTGGTTGCAGACTATGGAATGCTCTTCCCGATAATATCAGAAATCTTTATATGCGTTCTCATACCAAGGCAGGCACAGCAGAAATGTTGAGTAGTCCCAGAAATGATTTCAGTTTCACCCATGTCTTCCTATTATTAATTATTGTAATTTGATAAAAATGTACTAAATATAATCATAATCATTCTTTTCATAGCAAATCAAGTGTAAGGATTGTAAAAAAATTAAGCAATAATAAATACACAAACTATACTTTTGGCCAAACAAAATTGCACTATGGAGTAAACGTGAACAGTCGTAAAATAATATAGCAATTCCGATCCTGCTAGTGTACATAAATAATTTATAGAACTTTCTAAATGAAGATTTATTTCCATTATTCAGTATTATATAAATATGTATATATATATATATATATATAGCACTTTATTTTATAACTTTATAGTGATAGTAGTAAAATACTCTTTTTTAGATTTAGAGTATGATCTGAAATACCGACAATTTCAAGTTTATGTGTGAATCACAACCATAGATGCTGACTGTGTAGGTTTTTATAGAACACTCTGAAGAGATGACTGTTGTAGTTAAAACCTAATATACTCTAGGTTATAGCTATCGAAAAGGCATTTGTTTCACGATCAAGAGTCAGAAATAAAGCTTATTACGTAAGTTTGTTTTATGTTTATTCTGAATAAATGGATTTGTATAGTATCGAAATCGTATTGCCTACCATGTACAACAAACCAGTTTAATGTACGTTTATGTTTTAATAAGAACCAGAAATATTGAGTTTTTTAGATTTTCATAGAGATTGTAAATTTTATAGATGTAAAGTGTTTTAGAGATTACGAAATTTAACATTATTTTGATACAAATTCCTGTGTAAATTAAATTCATAACTTTCAAGGGAAAACTTTATGTAGGTATTTTAAATTTTCCTTTGTGTTTGTTAATCTCTTGCAAAGAAAAATATTTATGTCTCAAAAACCAAAATTGAACTACTAGTGCGTCATGCGGCATGTTTCGTAAAAGTCACCATGCACTGAAGACAGAATGAAGAATACCCAATGAGGGACGTACACCATAATCAAACTCAATCTTACCCATGTATAAATTCATGCAAATATTCTAGTCTATAATCGATATATCTCCTTAAGGGGTAAGTTTAGCTATTGGTTTTTCAAATCCCACTGAGGGGCAAATTCATTGACCTCTATATTGCTCACATAGAAGTGAAGCTTAACAATTTTGCTGTGGATATTGAAAGAAAGTGCTAGTGGAAGCCTGAGTGATATTGAGTATATGTCTGTAACGATATTGTTCCTTAGGCATGATCCCTACGTTGATAGCCATTGCTGATATTACACAAATTCCAGTGTTTTTTGTATCATTTACAACTCTGATACTAACGACGACATGTTAATGAACATCATAAAATAAAAAATACCACCTACGACTGAGCAATTTATTTATTTTTCAATCTTACATATTCTGTTCCATCCTGTTACTAGAATTTTTCTATATGGTATCAAGCAGAGGTGAAATAAATAAAAAATGCATATCAGGAACACGAAGGCTCATAAAATCCGTATCACATTTTTGCTCAATTCCGCCCAGTTTCTCCATTCTCTTCTCGTATATGTACCATATAAGCTCAACAGGCAATGAAAACTTTAAAAAATATCTTATATTTTACATCATTAGGTCATTAATTAGTATTGAACAGAAATATTTTTCTAGTCCTTGTGACTTTCCTTGTAGTTCTATATAGTGACCTAAAAAAGGACAAGAAGACACATAAAAAGACGATAAGAAACTGAGGTCTGATCGGTGAAGTTGATGCATTAATGATTTAAGCCGCCTATGCGTCACTGTCGGCCCATACCCCAATTTCATCCATCCTATAAATATTCTGTTACTCTGGAACTAAGCGTAAAGATCCTTTATGGATTAATACCAATGACAGGTATTTAGACAGGTTACATAGAGGTGGAACGAAAAATTACACACCATTACTGAAGTTAGTATAGATCATTTTGAAAACTCAATCTCTGATCCAGTCACGCTGCTCCAGGACATATTTATTCCACGTAGCCTTTAAATTTTACAAAATCCCTTATCCTATCATAAATAATTACATTCTTTATTATAGTTGAAGGATATCCATTGGATAAATCTGATCCCTGCAGTGTGGCTTCTCTGATTGCTTGCTGTAGAACAAGTCCCAATGGCATCAAATTTAAACGATGAAGGTGCTATGAAACTGTATATTACAGCAAACCTATTTCAATGTATAAAATGTAAACTGTTATTTGCTAAACCCATTTACCTGAAACAATATAATAAAAACTGTAAGTATTTGTGGCTAATCTTGTAAAACATGAACTTTTTGTATGATATAAATTCAGATTTATGTATATTAGTAGCGGAACATTTATACAAATAAGTTAGAAAAATCGAAAGATAGATTTAGTGGGAATGTACTTGGTGCCCTACGAAAATATTTCTACTATATTTGAGCGACCCCCAGTTGTGTGTACGTCAGCTATGTCATATTTTTCTGAAGAGCACTATAATATTTAAACTTAGCTATGTATAATACAATTAAAACAACCAAAACAAATCCTATCGTTATTTCTTGTATTATCCCATATTAAAACATAAAATGCCGTATATCCATAATTATAGTATATTTCCATATTTTTTTCTTTCAAGCTATTCATAAATGTTGGACGATGTCCTCTCAATAAATTATTATAATCTCCGTGATATTGTTTCATATACGGGTAAAACGTGGATAAATTGTAGATAAAAACTATCATTATATTTTTGGTATAATAAGCATATTTGAACTTTCAGAATGCATAGAAACGTCATAATAAGTAATGCAACAAGAAGATATTTCCAATAGCAAGAGGGGTTTACTTGACTCCCTGACCCCCCGTTTCCACCGCCAATGTTCTTAGCATATCTGGGGAAACACAACCTCTGCATTCTAGGTTATCTCGCCTTGCCAATGCGTACTTAGAAGAATTATAATCAGGGTTTTATTAACGACCTTGAGTTATTCACGTTTTTTGATAAATAACTCTATTTCGCCATTCAATCCAATCTCGTTACATCAAGACAGATTATACGTTTACTTTAAAAGAGAGAATCCACAACATAAACAAAATAGGTTTTCTGACATCTGTAAATAAATTGATGTCCCTAGGAGCAACGTCCACACTGTTCCATTATGGAAATAGTTATATAAACATTTTAGTTGAATAAAGTGCATGTTATGACTTAGAAAATGATTCCATAAGTTTCAGTATCAAGTGAAAACAACTAAAACTTCTAAATAGAATATGCAATAAGCCAAATATACTTTGGATCAACACGTACAAATATTCACTGGTAAAATACAACTAATCACAGATGTTTTTAATTAGACTTACTTAAAATAAATATTACTCTAAGTTTTCGCTTGAACGTTCAGTGAAACACAAAAGAGATAATTCTTTAAATTCTTCTCTTTCTGATAGTTATATTTCACTTACCAAATATATTTAAAGTGGACAAATATGAGTAATTTATACAACCAGTAATTCAGATCTAATTAGGTATTCTGTCAGGTTGAGGAAGATTGAAAGAGACAAAAGATACGCTTGGAAAAATTATTCAACTTCTGAGTAAAACTCTTTTAAGTGGCTGTGTTTCCTAAAGAGAATTGGAGTTTATGATGGATGAGAAACAATCTTAAGTTGGTTATTACTTTTTAAATATATATATATATATATTTTAAGTAGTTACGTGTTAGTGTTTGTATCCTTTTCTACATAATAAAGTTAAACTTGGATTTTACAAAAGTTTTTTTATTGAATTCGCATCGTAAATTATATAAGTAAAACTTATTCTATTTATTAAACTCTTTAAATCCCTAATTTATGTTGTCTAAGATTCGTCAAAGTTATTTTCTTTCATCCGTTGATTGGGTAATAAATGATGAGTCGATACCTCTGTTCGGATTGGGACACTATAATCTCAACTCTATTCCCTTTTCCAAGTGCAGTGCTGCTGACGGAAGAGAAATGAAGGAGCAATCGCGACACTGGCGCTGCCACTCGGCATGACACATTATTAACTATTAGTAAAGAGAGTGCTTGTTTTTCTTGAAACTTTGCGAAAGCCATTATCGGAAATCGATCATACCCACGTTACCTAGCGTCGGACCTTGATCTAACCAAACTAATCCCACGACCTCTGCACAACTCACCACCATGAATGTTTTAATTCCGCTAACTAATACAATTAAAGATATAACTTATTGATTATATATACAGATTATCCAAAAATTCCCTTACCGGAGGGATGAGAGCATAATTTTAATAATTTTATTATTATTCATTATTGTTTTATTACTTTATTACATTATGACCTACAATACTTTTTTAAATTAATTGTAGTCTAAAAGATGCTCCATTGGTCGGAATTTCTGTAGAAACTACCTTATGATTTAAATTTTTAAGTTTTTATATAGCCTAAATAATTTTCATATTTTTATTAATAATAAACAGCTAGTAGGAAAAATGACAAAATGAGTGAATAATAATACGAGTATAAATCTACTATCTAACGTGGATATTACATGTTTCGGAACGTACTTAGATTATAAATAATTATAATACTATTTAATTTATAACTTAGGATCTGGGGCGAATTAAAATATTTTAAAAGCTCTTATACTCATGAGTAAACGAAGAACGAGGTGGGTTATTGTCAGCACCAAGCGTCAAGACTGGTGGAGGATGTTGCAGAGACAGGCAGGAGATTTGTAATTGTTGAAAATTTTAGAGTTACTAGCGGAAATATTTCCGTATTTTTACAATACGGGGACAAATAAACTGCTACTATAATTGTTTACATCAAAGTATCTTGATTCAGAGGTAAAATTTTATTTGACAAATTTCCATCCCTAATAAATAAATCCGAGCTGTTCTGCTCGCAAACGTTTTGGAAGCTTATTCACAACCTTACAAAAATATTAGTAAAGTTGATTGGATATGCGTTTACAAGACTCCTATTAAAACAAGAGTAAAGAATTCGTGATTACTCATTTACGAAGCAATTGGTGTCGAGATGTGAAAGAAAAGAAAACACGGTTTAAGAAATTTCGTGATAAGAGCAAAAATAAACGCAAATAAAAATATGTATCAACCATTTAATGTATCTTAGGTCATAATAATTTCAGCTGCACGTATGTATGCATTATATATTATGTATATATATATATATATATATATATATATATATATATATATACAAGCATAGTCTTCTTATAGTCCTGTTATTCATCTTACTATGGAATACAAAATAATCTTGTCTAGTCTAATTACTCCCATCACTGTCGTTGAAATATGAGGTTGAATTGGGTGTAGATGTTTACGTGGAAATTACGTATATCGAGAATACATAAATAGATCCAAGAAAACGCTTTCAATGACACCATTGAGTGAAAATGAATTACACATCTCATAAATATTTAGGGAATAAAAATCAATACATTTTGACAAATCTCTATTGATTGCAATTTAGAACAATGATGGCCGAGGATGACTGAGATCCATAATTTCTTGGAATATTATATTAGCAAATCCATTGACTCACAAAAGTGATATAATTTTGGTTGATTTTGGTGTGGATACAAAAATAATATGCTCTATTAAGTGTAAATTTCGTCAAATAATCTTCACTAAACTATCATTGAAATACTACAAACAACCGCGTACACGTATAGACGAGGAACTCCACAATTACTATTCCTAACTTCAGCATCTTCAACTAAAGCCTTCAATAATGTAAAAAAAAACATTATTAGTGTTATAGGGCCAAACGTATTATTTTCAGGCTTGTACAAGCCCTTGGAAATTTAAGCCTTGTAGTCGGTAAAATGTATTTGCGATCTTACATCAGATAGTATTCCACACACACTAAAAATATTATTTACGATATTCACCATAAAAGAAAATAATTTGTTTGATTATAGCGTATATTTAACTGCTGAAGAACCCACCAGAATTTCAGAGAATGTTGCTCATGTTTAATTTAAAAATAACTCTAACTCCTACATCTTTATTAAAGTTGTAACCCAAGTTGTGTCGTAATGTTCACAGCGTCGTAAAATATAACATTAACTTTACGACATTCAACAAGCGGAAGCCGTTATGGAGGAAAGGAATAAATGGTAACAAACTGCTGATACCAATTTGTCAGTATTTATATGTATTATAGAATACGTGGATAGACATGTTTTACATTCATGATATGATTACAAATGACGTAGTTATAGTTGGAATGACTGATTCATTGCGAATGTGAGTTGAGTTTTTGGGTGTTTAATATTTCATTATGATATTGTTATAATTCTTGGAAAGATTCGCAGTAATCCAAAGCCATATTTGAGACATTACTATATATCTTAATTTCCACTTAATATTTGCGATGAAATTGGACTCTTTAAAGATGTCCGTTGTGTAACATTTTTACATAGAAATTTACATTAAAAATGTTTCTCTTAAAAATGTACTGTAGTAAGTTATAATTGTAGCATAGTTTGTGAGTATAATGTAAAAGCTGTCGTCATGTACGTGTGTTTTAGCCAGGTAGTTATTGTTTAGTAATTTAATGTGAGGTTTAACAATGATGTCACGATTGCAAATGTTCCTAATTCGGTAAATATATATATATATATATATATATATATATATATATATATATATATATATATATATATATATATGTGAGTGTGTGTGTGTGTTTGTGTGTATTGAATTGAATTGAATAGGTTTATTTCCAAAAGTTTACATTTCAGCGGCCCCGCTAGGGGGGCCAAACACTTGTCAGCGGGGTCCAAATTTAACTATCCTAACAAAAACCATACAATCAATGTGTGTACAATATATACACTCAGCATACTCGATTTGTTCACAAATGTATTTATTCTGTAATGCTATCGTTGCCTTCATGGATATCCATAAGTAAGACCAATGAAAAAATGTTCACTGAACCTCAGTCAAATAGCATGGTCACCATTATCGAACTCAATGTTGAGAATTTAGGCGAAAGATAAACAATGTCTTGATTTACCAGGCAAACTCGTGATATCATCATGTCAGTTGCATTTGAAAAAAATAATTGAGTTGGATCACTGGGATTATTATCATGATAATAATAATAACAGGTTTGTTTGTGCCACAACAGAACAGATGACTATTTTGATCAGAACCATAATGTCACTTATCTTTAGTGACTTATCTATTGTAATTATGATGTCGTTCTTCTTTTATTTTATGTGAAGTTTTTATTGTTTTATGTATTGATATAAACTAGTTTTGTATTGTATCGTAATGAATATCCTTACTAATAATGAATTCTCACTAGGATAGATATTGTTTATTACCATACGCTTGGTTACCAATAAAAGCAAATTTAATACATTGTTTCTTTTGAATTTGAATTTTAAAATGTGCAAAATATACTGTTACTTACAGTATAGGTTTATCATAAGCAAAATGTATTTTAATAATTTTCGAAATAACAAAATAAAGGTAGAATTCGTTCCGATGCCGGTCTGTTAGTTTTTAACGTATGCTACTTTATTTTCCCCTTGCCATCAAAATGTTGTTGCAGCTGTCGCTGCTCCCACAACCTGTACGCCCTAAATTTCATTTCCGTCAGTAAATCCAAGGCCAGGCCTACTTAGATTTTCAGACATTAAAGCCGTAGAATATTCCTCTCATCATCTTCTGTCAGTCTGAAAGTTGTATGGACTATCAGGCTGTGCCCTAGCATCACTCAAAACTTTATCCCGATTAGTTTTGGGAATGGACTATCAAACAGTTGTATCCACCAATTTTAACCTCATACTTTTATGGACGGTACAAAGTTCCGTGTATTGATACAGGTTTTGGCGTATACAGGGATTGCTTCTTGGACCTGACCAGTTGGACCCTCATATCTCGTCCATCTTTGAATGGTTTGATAGTAAAACGACCTTTGCACAATAAGCTGGTTTTAGACGTTCAATGATCACTGATTTGTGTCTTAATCATCTGAATGGGAGCACTTGTCTTCTGCTCAAGTGATACTGTGTGATGTTTTTTCCAGTATTTTCTATATAAAAATGATGAAAATATATCGGATCCTCGCAGAGTAAATTGGTTTCACGGTTTGGTGAGACGACGGTCCTGTTATTTAAGTTGTCATTATTTAAGAGTAGTTTCTCAGCTTTAAATGGCACTTGGAGCTAATTTTGTTTTCATAACTACAATTCCTAGAGGTGTTATTGTAAGTTGGCTTTACTCTAAACTTCCAAACCATCATCAGTGGTCGGGCAGGCGAATGCTTGAAAAATGGCAGATATTCCATATTGTTCGACTGTGTTATCTTGCGATAACCGCCGTGTCAGGAACACTGCGCAATAGGAAAAAAAAATAAATGTAGCTTCATAAATTTTCCAAACGCTCAGAAATTTACTATTTATTGATTTGGTCAATATCATCAGCCTGGAAGAAGGCCAAATGTGTCTTATGTGAAAAGTTTGCTGGCACTTATTCATGTGGAATTGTTTGTATATGCTGGTGAACATTACCTTATGCAGAAGTAATAAACACGCCTTACTATTCCAAAGAGATAATTTCAAAATAAAAGAGTAACATTTATAAGTTTCACATTCGGTCTCATGGCGGCAGTGAGAATCATTTATATAGAGCGGATATGGATGTTCTTCTAATTCCCAGCCTTTACCTTGGGCATACTAAAACATGTTTTATCTATATAAGACATATAGATGTTTTTGAGTTAGTTGTAGACGTAATGTATAATTTCTTTTATACTAGTGATACGATGGAGTGTGGAGGGATTTTAATGAACATATTTGACATAAAAAGCAGAATTACAAAATATAAAGTTTAGTAATTAAATAATTCTTTAATATTTGTAAACTTATTATTTCCTATATTTATCTTAAGTAAATAAATAACACTCAATTTAGACGATCTTAAGCCAATTTAAACATAAAAACATAGTAGTGTCACTTCATCTTACAGTAATTTATCTTCAATATATTATTAAATTTTTTTAAATAAAATAAATAGATTTATTAGTGACTTTAATCCACGTATGTTTAATTTACATAAGTCATAAATAATTACAATAAATGAGCAATATAAACCATTGTACAATGTTTTTATAAAAAACAAAAACATTGTACATTACGTACTTTATTAAACTTATGAAACCATTGTTTTTAATGTGCACAATTATCACAAGTACTATCATTGGAAACAATGATCGTGTTCCTAGAGTATAAAGTTTTACTATAGTCTCTCATTTTATAATGTTTTATTGTACCATGTATACAAGTATTAATACATAAAAGATTCATTATTCTTTTTATTTACTTGGTAAATAATAATAAATTATTGATGAATGAAATATTTGACTGCATTGTTTTTGTATGAGTTTTAAATTTATAGTTAGATGTCAAGGTTTTGGCTGATTCAATAGAAGGAATTGGATATTATGGCACTTTTTGACTTCATAATTGTTTACTTGGCGTTACATAATTGTAAAATATAAATCCAAAATATAACGAAGATAACCTATATTTATTAAATCACTTTTCTTGTTAAGTTATGTAACATTCATAAATTAGTTGAAACTTTAGAAGTTTGTCGTAATAAGGAGACAGGTAATAAGATATCAGCGTCATTCCCTAGAGATATGATTATTGCTTTCAACATCTCCTATACAGTATTATACACTTCTTATAACACTTAATTCAATGGTTTAAGGATTAATAATTTTTATTCAATTATATTATTTTTTATTTATTTATTACAACTGAAAACAACCGTAATCTATAGCAATGTATATATTTGGTATTATAAAAACTGATCATACATTTTTACTCATAGCTCAATTTAGTGCCATGTTACTGTGCGATATTGATAACTATGTTAGGGTTGCTATTATGAACACAATTTAAGAGTTTACCACACCACGTGTAGTGTGTGGACTTAAGACTAGCTGAAGTTTCATCCAAGATTTCAATATATAGTTCATCCCCACTGTGCCTGTAAAAAAAAGGATATTTTATTTTATTTTCAATTTCAAATCTGCATTTGCTGGTGGTCCGTATGTTAAAATGTCATAGATTATGCTCACTTTGTTTACAAAAGTATTTATTTAGTGAGTTTCCCGTTACATTTATGGCCACTTGACATAAGCGCCTATCGATAATGCAAGGATAATGTTACCAATTAAAATTGATAACAGAGTGATATGCTAGTTCTAATATCAAAGTTTGTGTTTTGGTTTTTCTAGAACCACTTAGAACTTATTGATTTGAAGTCAATTTCAACTTCTGCCTGTAGAGGCAGAAGTCTCCATTTTTCTACTTCGTCTTTTTTTAATATTTTTAACTAAATAAAACAGTGTTATTGGGAGTGTATATTACAGCATTAGTTTTTATCACATTTGCTGTCTAATTTTAATTCATCTTAAACAGTGCTACAGTATTTTGGCTTGTATATAAAACTCAACCACTCAAATATATATTATCATTGTTTCATAAATCAACAAGATAGCCAAGGTCCTTAGCCTGGGTAATTCTGTTTACAGACATACTGTTTCTTCTCTGACAGCCAGAACAGGATTCATTGAGTCATCACCGACTTCTTCTCAAGAAATGCGTGTTGCGGGTTGTTATTACCTTCATGCTACTTAAACCTAAGCACCCCTTATTTGCCATCACTACATGTTTTATTGTCAACATTATATTCAATGTGTTTATTTAAGTATTCAGTTGTCAAATTGACATCGGACAGTTGTCAATTGGTTTTCGTTGGAAAAAGATAATAATAAATTAAAAAAATAAACGAATAAAAAGGAACACCGGTCACTAACGTTTCCAGCACCCAGGGTTTGAACGCTCTATATTTACTATAACTTCATTTCATGTTTGTTTACACACAATCTCGCGCGAGTTATGCAAAATGACTCTTGCTTCATACAATTTCACCTCATTTTCCATAACAACTCAATTCACCAGTATGCTAGTATTGACCGAAATATAAACGTATACACTAACTAAGCAAAAGCCACCTGTCAATGACGTCCAACTCTAATAAAAAAAAACCAGGAAGCTACCGGTGTTATTGATAAACAGCAATATTTAAGCATGTTTGGGCATGTGAGCTGTAAGTTCTATAAAGGGAAAACGCAGGTCCTTACCCTTAATTGGCTAAATGTCAAGAAAGCATGGCCACTGGTCCATGTGCGGATTATTTATATTCAGGATTGAATGGAACGTATTTAGGGAAAAAATAAAATATTTATAATATTTAGTAATAAAATGAGAATTCCTAATTACCAAGATTACACTAGATTTTGTAATCTAGGCATCTCTTATAAAGTTAAACCATCAAAATATTATGGAAGTTTCAAAAATCGATAACTTCAGTCGTATAGCTCAATTCATAAATGAAACGTACATGGCACGAAGGAAAATCTTACGTTGGTTGTGTTATGATAATTAGATTACAGGTGTTAAATATTTTAAATGTACTGATTTCAACTATAGATTTATTAATTCTGTAATGTTCTCGTTACCACCATGGTTGCCCATAAGACCAATGTAAAATTATTCACTAACGCACAGCCAAGTCATTCGAAGTTACATCAAGTTTCAGTACAGTTTCAAGTCTGTGGGCCAGTTTATTTTTGACGCAGACAGAAATAAACATTTTCAAGCACCACGAGTGATTGAAAATGTGATGTGAAATTTTACTTCAATAACGCTAAGGCAATCATTATTAACGTAATTTACAACCTTGAACGTGGCTCTTTACTAGATATATGCACAATGAGATCATTGTCTACGATACCAAAAACTGTTTTCATCAGGCAAAATTATTACAGTAGCCTTATAATTTGGAAGATACTTTCTTTTTTAATCCTCAATTTGCTTTTAAAACTCTCTAGTTGATTTTCCGTACTAGGCACTTAGTATAATTTAACCTCATACCTTATGTGTTGAGATCCGGTTCTAAGAAATAAAACATAATGTATGTCTTCAAAAATCACTCAGCAGTTTGAGGCACCGTATAGAAAGAATATCAGAAAATCACGTTATCTCACTTTCTCGGTAAACTTCTCACAGCAGGACAAGAACAAAGTAGCTTGATTGCGGTTTTAGCTGTATCAGACACCTTATTATCGTGTTTCACCTCGTTACTTCGGTATCGGATATTTCTATAATGACTGCAAAATTCAACTCCTTTTAGTTCTGCAGTGATGTGTGAAGACTTTTAGCTATCATCACTTTAAAAAGTGCTAATGATCCACTTTCTGAGGCAGTAAATCCCACTTAGAGGGAGTAAAATATTTTGAAATTATACCGTTTTAAACCAATTTTAAGTGATCTTCCTTAATACCGTATATATATATATATATATATATGTTCTTAGTAGTAGTAGTGTTGCTTAGTATTGAGGTGCATAGTGGATGAAAATATATCTGAAGCGAGACTAAATGAGAGAGCAGTCAACCACATCTAGCAGCGTGTTGGTATGTATCAATCAGATCTCCTTTCAGTCAGGTCAGAAATTGTTGTAAGAAGTTAAATGTTTCTTCAGTGTAGACAATAGCTTAAGAAAATTAAAAAATATATAAAAAATGTTGGGTCTATAACTGTATGTGAATCTACACCACTCACTGATACTTTGTTTTTTTTTCCGTCATATCACAGTCATCCCTGTCTAATACCGTGTGAAATCCTCCCTGAAGTGCGAGAACAACATCTCTAGTACTAAAAAATTTCCTTTTGAAAAAAGTTTCCCGGAATTAGAGAACACTTCTAGTTGTGTTTTTATTAACTGTTTTTTATCGAGCTGTTCTAAGGTCACCATGGCAGTGACATTTAAATGTGTAAGCTGTTTTCGCTGCAGTTTGAGTAACAGGAAAATTAATAAATATAAATTAAATTATACTATCAAAGTGAGAAAGTAAATTGACAAGGATAGTTCCTTTTCATAATACAAAGTTGGAAATTTGGAAAATATGAATAATAGCGCTTAAAAGCGGTACCACTATCATAAATTTGAAAGTTGTACGAGATAAATCCATTTTACTGTAGCATCGTTTCTTGTATTTAAATTTGGTGGATAGCAGTAGCATCCAATCGCTCCCTAAATTATGTTCTACTCCACGATCACACGATAGTTAAAAGTGAACACAGTGGAGGTCACTACCCGGTGTAACTCTTCCCTTTCTCATCAATACTGATCAACTGAAACGAAGTAACCCTGCAATTTAGTTGTTAATGTGTTTTTGGTTAGAAGCTAACAGCATGATTGCGGTTATTTTTAATTTTTTTCTTAGTTACAAAACTGTTACAAAAAATTTAGACATAATTTAATAAAACTGCCAAAAAGACTTTTTAAATAAACTGTTTTAGTAAGACTGGAGATTGTAGTATTGAAAATGAAAAAAACCACTCTTCTGGTTGTGTGATATTACCCAACATCAGAAAAAAAAGCGGCAACAGCATCATCAATTGCACATGCACCGACTTTTGTTACGTACAACAATTCTAAAGATCTTCCACTCCATTAGCCATTTCCTTGCAAAACTTATGTTTATATACAATTTAAAATAGTCTACAACATACATTTTTTAATTACATCGCGTTTAGACTCCCTGAACACTTTATTAAATAATTCAAGTGGATGAAACTAAGTAATTTATAAAGACAGTAATTGATCAGAATAAGTATACTTATTCTGTCAGTTTGAAGAAGATTGAAACGGGCAAAATATACGCGAGGTAAATTATTCAGTCATTGAGTAAAACTGTTATAAGTAGCTGTGTTTGCTAAAGAGGATTAGGTTTTATGATGGATGGGAAACAGTTTTAAGAGAATTACTACTTTTTAAATCTATCATTGAAATAGTTACTGTTTTGTGTGGATTTTCTTTATTATACATATATTTTGAAACAGGTTAGTTTAAACGTGAATTAAAATGAATATATCATATGAAAATTGAGATTATATGAAAATTATAGATTGTTTATGTTACAAGCTACACATCTAGAAGCTTTAAAAAGTTAAGTTACAACAATGTAAACTTCCATACCGCAGTCCAAGAGTGATTTTCACAGCAAATATTCAAAAACGAAAATGTTCCAATTTCCACTTGATTTTTTAAAGTCCAACCCTATAGCCAACTTCCATTCCTGCCATGACAAGGAATATGATAAATAATTTTTTATCAATTTGTATCAAAATGGAATGACAAAATATACTTTATTTATACTGTTTCGTTCAAATAGACATGAGAGTAAAATACAAGGTAAGATATTTCTCAAAATTCAGTCTGCCTATGGAAAATGATGATATAAATTCAATAAACAGATCACAAGACTTTACCCTACACATCGATTGTATTGTCTCTCTGTCTGCTATGATTATAAATTTTTATTTGTTAGCTTACTTGGTTATTTAATGTCAAGCTGATAAATTGAATCAAATTTTTTAGGAATCAACGATAGCTAAAATCGAGTATGAAATATAATTGTTTATGTGACGAGACTAACATGATGTTTACATCATTCCATCTGAGTTATGACGTCACACATTCCAGAAAGTAATTTAAAAATAAGGAAAATAAGGACCTATGCAGTTTAATATAGTGAATCGTAATGTTTCTGTTATATAACTCATTTTCCAAAAGTCCTTTTATTAATTTTGTAACTTCACTTATCACATTATAATTTATTTCTATTTATTAAACTCCTAAAGAACGTTAACATTTTCGTTAGGAAATTTTATTTTATCCTCTAATAACAGTTCAGAGATTCACAACAATGAAAACAGGTACTATATGGATTACATTTCAAACAATGAAGTGAAAGATATAAAATGATTCTTGCATTAAAATTTAAATTTAAAGTATAAACTTACCACACGTTCGCTTATAACTCCCAAGTTGGTTTCGTATTTTAATAACAGGATAACATTTCTACAAGTCTCACTTCAATATAATGTTTGCCTGAGTAATATATCCAAGTTATGCTGTTCTGTTTTGTTGTTTCTATATCAAAGTCTATTAAAGATAAAATCCACGCATAAAAGGTTTTCACTCTTGGTACGTAATTCTCTTACAAAAATAAACCTTTTTGGGAATTGCTATTCCTATTTAATAAAATTGTATTGTCTGTCAAAAACTTTAAGTTGTCTATAAATCCTTTGATTTCACTAGTTTAACCAGACTCATCTAATATTGTACATTGTGGTATTTTTTCAATAGCATTGTGAAAGAGGTTTCACACCACTTTTTATCCCTCAAGATAAACTCTATAATCAATTATCGTGTTTATATTCAGAAAGAACTAGGATTTCGAACCTCAGCACTTGGAAGGAGAGATAATATATGTACTAACTAATATATTTAGTTTATGTATTTATTATAAATCAATAATTATATGTATTTAAATTTCAGATTAAGATTTCAGTACTTATAAGTATTTATGTTGAGGTTATCGAGAAATCATACACATACAAAAAGGCATGCATAAATTGATAGAAAAGAGTTGATTTATTTAATTCAATTAATTTAGAATGACAATAACAGAGTCGTGTCCCATTTGCACAAAGACGCAACCCGTGATCAGACGTTGATTGTGGGGATAACTATTGTCAACTTCAGATTCCTCCCATTGTCAACATACTGTGTCAACTCTTCCATTCCTTTTCAACTACTTTATTGCGAAATGTCAGGAAGTGCGTGCTTCTTATGGGAAGTTTAGAAACAAGATCACAAAATGGTTTCCCTAAATGAAATATTTTTTCGTAAACATTCTTAAAAAAGAAAAAAAACAAGTATATAAAAATTTCCTATACCACGCTATAATGTGAAATTCTAGATACATTTTATTTTAAATCTAAACTATAATTTTTATGTGTAATACCTTTAATTATACGTACAACAGACACAAAGATTTCAGAGTTAATATGTTCACACAAATTGCGTACCAGCGTGTTAACATTAGTTTACTTGCGTGTATTTGTACGATTTTAAATTGTAAAATTTAAGAATAATTTTACATAGCTAAGTATTTATGCTATTGGAATTTTATGTTAATTATTTATATTAAAATAAATTACACTTTATCGGCTTAATTGATTACATTTTGTTACAGACATGGGATGATTTGTAAGCATAGTAGAAATACCGAAATGTGCCATTGTTTATGTTTATAATACTACGTTTCAAAGATTGAAAACTGCTCTCTTATTCAGGCGTAAAACCGCAATTACATTAATAATATACTAATAAGCGCAGCAATAGGTTGCTACTCAAAGATATAAATGAAACCTCCTAGGTGAACAGCATGTAGACCAGACTGGAGAGAATAGACCAAAGTAATGTGACTACTCAGGAACCAAGATCACAAGCTAACACGTCACATCTGAACTAAAGAAAGTGGAACAATGGCAAGAAAACCAACGTAAGCTTTTCCTGCTACCACGCGGTAACACATCTTAAATTTTATTGAAAGTGTGCCCATTTGCTTGGAAAATCGGCTAAAATTAAAAATATCACTTGAAAAACAATATGGGAACCACTTGTAAATCACAAAACACTCCTAGTCAAAGTATTGTGATCCCGAGTCAAAAACATGCGTATACGAGACGAAAATAGCTCTGAGTATTTTAATAAGAAAAATAAATAAAATGAAAAAAAAATATATATATTAGAAAAGTATAAAATTGGTCAACACTGCTGACCTGAAAATCTTCACATATAATCTCGTCTAAAGATCTTACTCGACTAAGTGCTAGATATGCTTGTCCAGCAGCAAACTATCGCGAGCCTAGATCAAGGATGTCGGGTCGGACAGGTTTTTGCCCGCTTGGTGCGTTTCTGTCATCGGTGCCTCATTAAAGGTTCTGTCCTATTAATAGCTACCAACGGGGAAATAGCAACCTGCATCGCCTCAATATGACTCCTCGAGCTTGCACTTAAGATGTCGGCCTCGAAGGCTGGCATCTAAGCTACCAAGGAACTGTGGCTGTTTGAAACACCTTTGCCGGACTTGAGGGTTAGGTATGTGAAATATTTAATAAACGTAATGTTGGCTAGTATATATCATTTATCATTCTTACTGAGCTGTATTAAAACTATTACTTATTTGAGATATACTATTATAAAATGTTACACCCTTAACTAAGTTGAATTTTTCGTATCGTAAATCATTTTATATTTTTATCATCTTTTAAGAAGTATTATACTGGAGTTAATTTTAATATACCTATATTTAAAATGACACTAATCATTTTACAATAGTAATAAAAACAATTATAAATATGATATTGAACTTAGAATAAATTTGAATGAATACACAGCATCTTTAACGCTCTTTACTAACATGGAATCTATTCAGGTTTAGCTGATAAGATACGTTCCACTTTCTTGCTTAACATTGAAACTGACAAAAACTCCTTAAAAGAACATATCCTTGAATATTAGGTTAGTGTTTTAAATGATTACCCTAATTTTATCTTGGTTTTATTTTGTTGATTGCATGCACTTATTTAATGCTATGTTACGTTAGATATTTTTGTTTGTTATATTTTTATTTGAACCCTGTTTTAGCGGAATCGATGTATGGTGAAGGATACCCGAAGGACTTCAAGGGGTGCCAGCTGCCCTGCGCTGTCGGTATGTTCTCTGGAGTCCTATGTTGGTGACGGGTGTAGATAGGGTTGCCAGACATTCTTGTCCAGACCCGTAATTGCTTCTGTTAACGTATTCAATCATGGCAGTAGTTAATTCCACAGTCGATTTTATAGTGTCTAAAAGAGGTGGGATAAAGGAAAGGACCTAAAATTTAAATACTTGTTTGTATTAAAAAAAGTAACTCGCATAGATATTACCAAGTTTAACTAACAAATTCACATTAATTAACAATCAAAATATTAAACTACAAAAGTTAAAAACTGTGCACAAGGTGCATATACTGTCTGTGAACTATTAATAAAATGTATACAAACCAAAGTTTAATAATTATTATTGTTTGAAGAATTTTAACAGATTAGAATAATTTTAATCTTAACTTTATTTACAATCTAATTCAGGCCGTGTAATAACATTCTGATTTTTAATAGAACGCGTGTTTGTGTAGTTTTAAAATAAGATGCAATTCTATTGAGAACTGTATGCTTCTTTAAATATAATAAAGCCAGAAATATAAAACTAATTGCAATCTATCAATTTTAATCGGATATATATATATATATATATATATATATATCTAATTTCATGTTATCAAATTATACTTTCACAATGTGATTTTTATGCGCAATTGTGGTACACTTACATAGTTTCTCATATCATGTAATATGCCCCATAGATATATCATGTGATATATGCCAAACAAAAAATATTTCAAAATTGAGTCGTTTAAGTAATTTCCTTCCAGCTTTGGGAAATATCTTAAACGAATCGGTTATAATCATTGAGGAAAGACCAAAACATTAACAGTCGTGTTTGAGGTGTACCGGTAATATGATATGACAGGTAGACCGGTGCCTGGTTGAGGGGGCGATCTTGATGTGGTCGGACCTTAACAATGGCAACCCTAACTGTAGTGCACTAGGTAGCGTAGTTTAGTAAGTTGTCGCTGGCAATCATAACAAATAAGAACACATAATACTAGTAGGAACAGTTTGTTTGAGTTACTGTCAAGACTGATGTAACCAATGTTTCCAGTCAATGCGAATCTTTGTCCATCCTCTCTACCCATATAACTTCAACGCATTTCAAAACACGTAATAAAATGTTCCTTAACCCTCTAAGTGGCAAGCGCCGTCTGAGACGTATGATTCACGCCGCCGCTAAGTGGCAAGCGCCGTCACAGCCGTCGCTTCACATTTAAGCATAATTGCTGTTTGAACTTTCTATTTAATTATTGAAACTGAAGGTTGAAACACAAGCTACCTTGAACAACGGAAATGTAAGTATAAAGCAACATGTTGGAGTTGGAATTACGAAGCCTATTTTAACGAATCAGACAGATGACTATAAATAGTTGTCTATATTCTGTAATCTTAGCAAATGTTTCGGTATATTTGGAGTTGTTCTTGTTCATTTAGTACAAGGCGAGGAAACCCATCATACATTGCACTTAGTCCTAAAAGGACATTTACACTGCCTGCGGAGTGACAGGATATGCACGATGAATAAGAATGGGGATAGGATCCGCCTCTTGTCGAGATCCTGTAATGAGGGATAACGTCACTATCTCAGTCCTGTGTCACCTTGGAATAAGGGGAGGCTGGCTCCGTTCCAGCCCCTTCAGTCAAAGCTGGCAGAGGAAGCCATACTTCCTCAAGTTTAGGCATTTAATATCTTTGACATTAAGGCAGCTCCACCCACTCCAACGTTCATCCTCCACAATGAAGCGGACGCATCTACCAGCCCTTTTTACCCCTTAAATCAACATTCGATGGTTAGTGATGTGCCACATCCATCAGGTCGCCCAGATTAAAGTGACATATCGGTTTTTGCTGTACCCAATATAGGTTCTACTGGCAGACAGATTTATTATTTGATTTTGTAAATAATAAATGGATGAATTTGTAATCACTCCAAACTATTGGAATAATATACGGATTCATTCTTAACATGTCATGCTTAGAAAGAAAAGCAATATGATACCTCAGCAAAATAGATATATGTTGAATTGCTAGAGTTACGTTCTTTTGTCTAGACACACACACACACACACACACACACACACACACACATATATATATATATATATATATATATATATATATATATCAATATATATATATATCATGATATTTATTGACCAACTATATCCCCAATAATATGTTTATTCGTATGGGTGGTATGGAAGCACCTCCAGCGTATCTTATCCCAATATTATAGTTAATTAACCATAATATGTTATATGGTCCAATTAATTAGATACATGAGCTGGTTGTAATATATCACGCACCACGTGTCAATAGGTAAATTGTAAAGCTCTACAACACTACCTACTGATACTGGTACTGTTGATCTCTTTTATTGTTAGTTACAATCGTTGCTTTATACCCATGTACGAAAGCCAGCTTGCCTGCTATAAACCCTATATCCAACATAAATTAAACTATGAAGCGTTCTCAATCAATTATTTTGACTGATTTACATTTAATTTTTATCTAACAAGCAATCATAATATAATATTGATTAATGGCTCATTTAAAAAACCTTACATAACTTCTTAAGAAGAATATCTAACGAATAACTAAAAAAAGTCAAACTAACAAATAATATAAGGGGACACGAATTGGCAGTAATAATAAATTCTAATGTAGGCGTAAACTCATAAAGTACACCATAAATCAATTCATACCAGTACTTTTGTTCTTTATGAACGCCGGGTAGCAATATTATTTCTTGTTAAATAACTAAACCCCTAAACATTTTACAACATTGTTCAATTCGTTTTTGTATACATAATGGTGACCACATTGAATATACTTACCAATATTTAAATATGCGGCCATCGTCGCCCATTATTTTTTTTTCAATGAACTATTTGTTACGTTATATATTTTATATCAAAATAATTTTAAATAATGCCAGGAGACACCTTTTTCCGTTTAAATCCAACTAATTATGCTACCTTCAAATATTACCAAAACTTTTGTGACATTGCATGACTTGAGTGATGTGAAATGCGTTATTGATCTTTCGAGAATTTACATTGATATGTGTACTATACAATCAAAGGTATTTGACGCTGAAGGTTTGGCATAATATGTTACAGAATACTTAGGCGCCACTGCGATAGAAAAAAATTAAATTGGCACACGTAAAACATTATCTTCCTAACAATCGCCTAACCTTTTGATGGTTCTGTCTACGAGATTAGACAAAGAATGAAGCTGCAGCAAGATGGTGTCCTCTATATTAAACTATCGTTATTCGTACATCACTTAATGAACAGTTTCCTGATAAAAAGGATAAGGAAGGGGGCGGCTGTCGTTAATTCCGTCGTTCTCCAAATCTGACCAGTTTAGATGACTACCTTGAACATGATTGTATAAAAAATATTTCATATAAGATTTCGAGTCTAAAAATAAATCGTGTCGACCTCATAGATACAGACTCGGAGAATTGGTTTTTTTCAGACCCTCGAGTGTTAAGCTTAAGTAACTCTCAGCTAACGAGTGAAAATCTTTTGTATTTTTAATAATAATAATGTAAAATGTATATACATAAGCCTTTAGTGAAATTAAATTGTTGATCCATAAAAAAGGGTTTAAATGGCACGGTTCAATTAAATTTCAGAAACAATAATCTTTCGATTTAAAATCCTCTTCTTATTTGAAATCAAGCCAGATTGATCAGATATCGGTTTTATTTCGGTTTCTCAGCAATCCGCCAACAAGATTAGTGCTTATCAGGCGGCCAGATGCCACAGGTTGTAATTGGTCGCTCCCGTCCATTTACATCCTCTCTACGAATGGAACGATAGTTTATTCTTACTTCAAATTTATAAGTTTCGTTAAAAATTGAAATAGATTTTTTGCACAGTCTAGGCTGCTTATCAGACTGTTATTACAGAAAATAAACATACAAATTATAATTATTTAATGGATTAGCAGCTTAAGAACACTGTTAAGTTTTATTTTTTACCCTTCGCCTTTACTTTTATGAATAGAATTGTTGATGATACGTCATTCTAAAGATTTCATTAATACAAACTGGAACCATCCTTGTTATTTTTTTCTAATTTATTGAAAGGTTATTACAAGATATTCAATAGTTAATAGTGAAGTATTTACTGCAGGGACAAAAAGTACATTTGGGTAGCAAACGTCAAGTATCTAATAATTTTGACACATATGCCACATCATATACATTTTGACACTAACTCTGCTCCATTCATTGCCAATTTTTTTCATTTTAATTCGAGAGTAAGTCTTCTGATTGTGCGGTCTCCCAGTTATACGCCATAAACTCGTTCACGCTATAAAACGCGATCAACTCTAAACAGCGTTTCAAACGAGTTTAAAAAGCTTTATGCGTAGGTGAATTTTTAATTTCATTTGGCAAGCTGTTGATGAGATGAACACCTGCCTGTGGGGGCAAACGTTCATGAACTACAGTCCTGTGCTCCCTGGTCCGTTAGTTGTCTCGGCCTCTTGTCTCGTACGCGTGAACATCCCATCTGTTGGTCAAGGTGTATTTAAGCATACAATATAACGTTGATTCTCAAATGTAAAGACTTAGCAGAGTCAACTGTTTCAATCTTTTGAAAACTGACCTTCATAACTCTCTTTATTTCAATTTTACAATTATGTGTATCGCTCGTTTTTGAATCTGCAACGCCCTTTAAAAATTGGTCTCTTGCACATGCACTCCACAGCACTACTCCATAGGTGAGATGTGGATAGATCAAGCCATAATAAGCCGTCACCATAACCTGAATAGGACAGTATTTAGCTAGAGACCTCAACACATAAATGCCAGAGGCTAATTTGGAGCAAAAATAATCGATATAAAAATCCCATGTCAAACCTTGATGAAGGTAAATCCCAAGGAGTTTAGAGTTCAATCTATTTTCGCATGTCATTGTTAAATAGTAAAAACATACACTTTATGAGAAAATACGAAAATTAGCATGCATATTAGTTTTATATTTTGTACGTGATATTTTTAATCTGGGAGTTCTGCGATTAAAACATAGGTATACAAGTTTTTGCTGTTATACATTATTGTTTTTATGTGTTACAAGTTCGTTTCAATACAGCTGATTTTTAAGGTGAAATCATGCGTCATAATATATGTTTACATAGTTATATATGCCAAAGCAAGTGTACAGTTTAAAGACTTCTACGGACTAGTTAGTGCTGAGTTTTATTGTAAACTAATCAGAGAAGTATACTGGTTATATTGATAAAATAGGATTACTCTGTTTGCTGCAGACAAATTAATTAATTCAGTTGTTCAAAATATATTTAACTTGCCTGATAAAACCACATGGTTTAGAGCACATTTTTGAAGCCTGATTTCACATTAAAAAAAGGCACAGTAAGTAAATTTCACGAGGGAAACACAATCCTATGTACATATCTGAACTGTTTCACAATTTAACTAATATAATCGAAGAAAAAATCAAAAGCTGGCATTTCTTGACACTGAAAACTTGTTTTGACTGGAGCAGTAATTTTCTGTTGAAAACTGCTGAGTCCCCACCACTCACAACAGCTGTTTACTATCACAATATTTCTGTCTGCTATCAGCTGATTGTAGTTGTCTGCATTACAAAAAGACTGAACTGTCAAATAAACTACTTGAAAAGCTGTTTGGAACTTTACTTTTTTCTAGTCAAAACAGTGAATGCAATAGAACATAAAGGAAATATTGTTGTAAAATAAAGAATATTAATAATATGATGTTTTATAACCAAATAAAACACTAGAGCACCAATATTGCTAAAATTATTATTTAATATGTGGTGTTTACCAAATTACCATACATAAATATGTGATGGTAGAAAAACTCCCCACAATTAATTTTATTAATTCTGACAAAACATCTTTAACAATAAACTCTGAAACAAGATGTCAAAATACCCCTGTGGCACATATGGTATAGGGGCTAAGCACTCTTCAATAGCTTGTACGGGGCCTTGCAGGTATTGGTATCATGCAAAATGTGCTGGAATATCAGGTAGTGATTTTAAAAAGCTTCGTAAAGCTGGCTATACCACCTGGAAATGTCAACAGTGCTGTTTGTTCCCAGTTACTAATCAGAATAATTTTGAGGACGAAGACTCCACACATGAACTAGTAAACAACCATAACTATGATAGTTCTAGCTTAAACATAACAGAAAAAATGGAAGATGTCCACACGAAAATAAAAAATTTTAAAGAGGGGGATGACCTTGAATCATCTCTTGTTTTAGCAGCAGAGGTTGGAATGTCCCTTTTGGCTGAAAATAATCAGCTAAAAAATAACTTGCAAAACATAAGCTCATTAAATACTCAACTGACTCAGCGAATAGCTGAACATGAAAACATTAAGGAAATTGAGTATGAAGCAAAAATTCAGGAACTGGAACTCAGACAAGAAGCTTTAATTCAAAGAAACTCCACTCTAATCGATACTCTAAATGAAGTTGAGCAGCAACTGGCTAACGAAAGGCTCCAGAAAGATAAATTTATGCAACTGTTTGAGGAACATGATCAAGAAAAAGAAACAATAATTTCAAACTATGAAAAAGAAATTAAGCAGCTACGAGGAATAATAAGCAAATTAAAAAAAACTGAATTGCCAATGGATTCCAAGACATATACAGAGTCAACAACACAAACATGTGACTCCGGAATAACAACTCAGAGTCCCTCTCCGTCTCACCTACTAGGATTAGCTGAGCTGAAAATTCGTCAAGACCTTATCGAGCAGGCTATGAAAGCATTGCAAGATAAATTCAATTTGGAACCGAAGACACAGCCAGAAAGTAAACCACCATCACCAACTGCGAAACTACCTCGCCCTTTCTCACACAACTCTAGCAAAAATAAATCATTCACTAGGAGGAACTATTTTAGCGTTTCACTTCAAATGGCCAAGAGCAAGTCTCAGCATGGTGACATGAAAAATATATACCCTGAAGCTCATAATGACTCCAGTCATCACTTCGATCTCGATAAAATAAAATCACCAATGATTAACTCCAGAGCAGACACCATTTGTCCGACAGGCTCCGTCGAGCTTCCAGCATCTGACAGCGTCCCCAAAGAAAGGATGCCGACTTCCAAACCACCGATAACAGCAAAGCTCCTTCAACCCCAGGAAGATCTTAAAGATTTCTTAAATGCCTACATACATTCGAATAAGGTCGGAAATTCTGGAACAAGAGGAAGAATCTCAAATAAGGAAGTCTAAATTCCCAATGGAAATGAAAATACCAGACTCTCGGTAGAACTCAATCAACCTGCAGGCTCACTCCATGCAACAAGGAACTCTTTTTTAGGAATGATTCAGAGGAAGAAGGTCAAAGAGAGGCCAGCACAAGGGAGCAGAATCTTCATAAACTCAGCTCTGAAAAAAATTATAATTTTCCACCAAAATGTCGACCGCCTCGGAAATAAGATCGATCGGCTTAGTCACTGTCTGAATCAGTTACTTCCTAACATAGTAGTCATAACCGAGCATGGCCTCGATCAGTCCAAGATTATCACCACACATCTGGTAAACTACAACCTCGTCGCATTCTACTGTAGGGAACATCACCAAATAGGAGGGGTCGCTATTTACATACACAAATCCTTTGGCAATAAAGTTGAGGAGATTGAAATGAAGAGGCATTGCTTGGAACTCGTTTGTGAGATGGGCAGTATAAAAATAGCTCTTAATGGAGGGAATCTTTACCTGCTTGGCATCTATAGACCTCCTGGAAGTGTTCTGGAGGAAGCCTTGACTCGAATCTCAACTGCCTTCCGACCACAGTGGCCAGCTATGCACTCTCGACATACCTGCTAAAACTAAAACTGAACCAATCCTCACTCGCAGACAAGTAAGTGACCAAAACCTGTCACAATTAAAGGCACTTCTAGCTGAGGAATCCTGGGTTAATGTCTACCAGACAGCTGACGTCAGTGAATCTCTTTCAAACCTTGTCCGAACTCTCACATTGGCACTAGACGCATCATGTCCCTACAAAAAATCACGATCCAAACGCCCAAGACTAAGGTCATTTCAGTATGATCCAGATGTGGATGTACTAAAGGCCAGTTTCCTCCAAGCCCAGAACAGATTTCTGCTTACTGGAAGAGAGTGTGACAAGCTGGAAGCTAATCGGAGGAAGAAATCCTACGATTTAAAACTTAAATCCTCTAGGAGAGCTGCAAGTGAAAAGGTGATCTCAGAATCTTCCAATAAAACCAAGGCTATCTGGAGCATTGTAAATTCTGAAAGAAGAGCATGTGCTGAACCGAGAGAAATCACCTGGAAGCTGAATGTTTCGAATAAAGTCGTTGAAGTCTCCAAAATGGTTGCGGACTGTTTCAATGAATATTTCACGTCAACAGCTGGAGAAACGCTTAAAGCCAACACTTCACAGAGAACTACCCTACCTATTCAGCTCCTCCAACCAGCTACGGATTATGGATTGGTCTCGTTTCATCCAACAACTACTGATGAGGTTCGATGCATTATAAGAAGTTTAAAACCAACTCCATCAACTGGCGTGGATGACATATCCTCCAGGCTCCTGAAGTTTTGTGAAGGGGAACTCTGTCCACCATTAGCTGATATTATTAACAAATCCTTGGCTCAGGCAATCTTCCCTGGCAGCATGAAGATCGCTAAGGTTTATCCTCTTCATAAAAAAGGAAAAACTGATGTGATGGGGAATTATAGACCAATATCATTGGTCCCCACTTTTTCCAAGGTACTAGAAAAAGTGATTTTGGCCCGCCTCCTGAAGTATCTACACCAGAACAACCTTCTGCCAAGAGGACAACACGGCTTTATACCTGGTAGATCCACCATCACCGCAGTTGCAGATATAGTAGAGCACATCCTTGACAGCTTAGAAGCGGGGAACACGGTCTGCGCAGCCTTCCTGGATCTCAGCAAGGCATTTGATTGCCTTGACCATCAGCTTATCTTAGAAAAACTTCGAACTTTTGGTATAGTTGGATCAGCACTCGCCTGGTTTGGATCCTACCTCTCTGACAGGCAGCAGCTAGTTGAGATCAAACATACTGTTAAGGGAACCACTAGTGTAGTGAGATCGGAGTTGTTGGGTGTATCTAGAGGAGTGCCCCAGGGGTCTGTGTTGGGCCCTGTCCTATTTGCACTTTTTTCAGCAGACCTCCCCAAATACATGGACACCTACAGCCACACCGTCATGTTTGCAGATGACTCGGTGCTCTTGACCAGCAACAGAGAACTGGAGCCTCTGGAGATCAGCAACTCTATCAGTAAAGCCATGGAATACTGCGCCAACAATGACCTGGTTTTCAATGAAAACAAAACTCAACAGGTATTCTTTGGCAAATTTAAAAATGACATCACCTGTCCTCCAGACATTCAGGTTACTGAGTCAACCAAACACCTCGGAATAATCCTGGATCAAGAACTATGTTGGGACGCCCACATCGACTACCTCTGCCAAAGACTCAGCTCTTCCATCTTTGCCCTGAGAAGAATCAACAGTGTTGGAACAGTTTATGCAACACGGGCAGCATACCATGCACTTGTTGAATCCCAACTGAGGTACGGGATAATTTTCTGGGGAAATTGTTCAAAGGAAAACACCCAGCGAGTTTTTGTTCTTCAAAAGCGCGCTGTTAGAGTTCTTGGGGGCCTTCAGAGGGAAGATAGTTGCAGGGATGTCTTCAGAACTCTCCAAATCCTTCCATTAGCTGCCATTTACATCTGCGAGGTTGTTGCCTTTTCGACTACCCTCAACTTACCAAGAAATTCAAATGTGCATCAACACAACACCCGAAACCGTGATAATTTCAATCTCCCTGTACACCGAACCTCCAGATTTTCTAAGAAGCCGTCATATGCTGGATCCAGACTTTTTAACCTCCTTCCAGTGGACTTAAAATGCGGGAACCCGAAGACACTCAAGAGAAGACTTCAGAAGTGGATGCTTGAGGACCCTGTGTATAGCATTGAGGAGTTTGTGGCCCGCTGTGATAGAAGGCCAACAAGCTGAAGACATCAAACTCAAAAACTGTTTAAAGATGTGACTTGAGAATTTTAAAATAATGTATCTTGTGACACCATTTCTAAGCTCAAAGCTTATGTAATAAAGTTTCTCTCTCTCTCTCTCTCTCTCTCTCTCTCTCTCTCTCTCTCTCTCATAGTTAATATAAAATGTTCTTACACCTCGAAAATCTACGAGACATTTTTAATACAACACTATAAAATGTTTAAAGTTACCTTTAAATAGATAGATTCAGTAGCAGGTAACTTACAATAAATAAATTCAACACCTCTCCATTTTTTACTATGGTAAAACAAATCAATGTGTTAAATTATTAGTACCACCATATTTAGGTATGTTATTTGACGTTTATGAACGTTTTATATCGGAATGAAATTATTATAATAATTAAATTTTTTAAATGTAAACCCTGTATGTGACAAAGAACTGCATCACCTTTTTAGAGACTGAATGGCCACTATTTTGGTTGGGAAACAGATAAAGATTTATGCTCTTTAACGTAGTTGCACATTTTGTACAATTTCCCAATATTGAGAAACACTCATTAATTGGACCATATAACATATTATGGTTACTTAACTATAATATTGGGATAAGATACGCTGGAGGTGCTTCCATACCACCCATACGAATAAACATATTATTGGGGATATAGTTAACTCTAGCAATTCAGCATATATCTATTTTGCTGTGGTATCATATTGCTTTTCTTTCTAAGCATGACATGTTAAGAATGAATCCGTATATTATTCCAATAGTTTGGAGTGATTACACATTTATCCATTTATTATTTACAATTTCTAAAGACAAGCAGCCTTTAATATTAAGAGAGAAGTAAGAAATCACCATGGTTCCAGAAAGCCCGGCCCACCCCTACTTGTCACACGTGTGATGAGATTTATACATCACGGTATCTACAGTCACGACAAGAAGCCTTCTTTTACAAGTCGTCTCATTTGGTGTATTAGTAACACATCACTTACTCTATTCCTCTGTGAGGCTTGTGTATAGTTTATTCTGTATTATCAATCCCTACATCTACATTACTACGTTATTAAATGTATTCATATTTTACATGATTTAGCCTCTCAAACTTAAATGCTGTCCATACAGTACACGGTCATGACGTAAACTCCTTAATAACATTAAACGTCATTTACAAATAAAAAAAGAACTTTATGTTACAGTTTACTCTGTAGTCATTCATATCAAACTATTAAGTTAAGTAACCCAGTAGTTCACCTACTAGTACAACATTTAAATCTAAAAATACATGGTAGTTTAGATAAAGTTCTGTAGAAGGTTTTAGCAAAAGAAAGAAGTGGTACTCGTGTGTCATAACATTTTTACTTTGCTGAATATAACGACACTACTCCTATAGAAAGTAGGAAATAGAAATAAAATAATTCTTTAGCTGAATATCCTTCTCATTGGTGTGGTATTTAAATTGTGGTATTTAAATTAAACAATTTAAAGTTTAAGAACGCAATTATGAGCGATACAGGAATATTCTCCCGCATAGGTTCCACATTTACTGCTGCTTCTATGCTTCTAGAGGAAATTGTGAGAAGGGCTGGGGGCTAGTAAGGGATTAAAAGAACAGTAATACTGGAGGCGAATGGTTTTTATCCTCATGCAACGGTAAGAAGTAACGACAGAACTGAATGAAACAGGAGTGTAAATGTCTCCCAATAATAATTAGTAATTTCAGGAATCCATGTGTATATTTTAGAATAATAACTTCCAATGATGTTCTGGTCACAGAGGATTATTTTATCGTGGTTGGATACTCAATGGAAATACGGAATTTTATATTGCCCAACCATTCAACAAGACAAACTTTGGAACTCGCAATCTCCTAGCGAAAGGTCCCCGTCAATCCTGTAGATCGCAGGTTTATACAATTATTGAGGTTGAATATACCCAAAGTCTAAAGTACTGTTAACTAAGTACTGTAAAGTTACACATTGAAGGCAACAAGACTGATTTTAGGAACTCATGAATCATAGAATAAACTTGTTCTGTATACATACAAAATATTTGTAACTTTTTTATTACAATGAAATAAAATGTAATAATTTTGAAGTTAATTTTGATCCATAAAAATACATAGATCAAATGGACTAGTATCTCCATTATGTGGAGAAACTAATCCAAAACATCATTATGAAAATCCATAAAACCCTAATAGAATATATATCATCTTTCAGTACTATCAATTATATTAAGTAAGAAGATATAACATCCATGTTATATCAAAAAATGCACACTCAAATACAAGAAACATTTTAAATTGTATTCCCCAATTTAATATTTACTATTATTTATCTGGGTATAACCATCTAATAAATAATCAAAGAATATATCCTGGAAACTCTTTTTATTGTATTTGCATGCAAAAAACCATTCGGAATTATTCCTCAAATACGCAACATGATTTTTTTCATCTTGATAAAACCTTTTTACTCCGCTATGTATAATTGGATGGTGAAGAATCCACCAAGTGTTCTTCACAGTTCCAATTTGCTGACAAAAGTGTTTCATACCAACATTTTGCACGATATATTGTAAAATTTATGTTCATAATGTCAGCAAAATGTTAATTAGGGTAATAACATACATAAACTTCTTGTCATACAAAAATGCACATAGATCCCTGTACGGGTACTGCGAAACATTCGAAACATTAATTTTACTTTAAGCACATATGTTCCTTAATTAGATTTTTATTCTCTCTAGCATAATCATTTAGTATATAATTAAAAAATTTACCAAATATTATATGGAACATAAAACGGTAAACAGTTTTTTGTTTTTAAGTAAATCTAGAGAAATGTTTCACGTAGATAAAATTGAAACAAAGATTGAATTTATCTATTGTTTGGCCTCTACGTTAAAAAAAAGATTTGTATGCCAAGAAATGTAACAAGCAATGATTAATGTTTTATTGTATCCTGTCTTAGAATGGTTTAAAAATATTAAATTAATCTTTTTACGAAAACTTTAATGAAAATGGAGGCACACCTAGTAGTAAGAAAATTTGCTTGCCTGCTTTGGAATTCACTTAATTTAATGTTGGCCTCGTTATCAAATTCTAAAGCTTTTTCAATAAGGGTCAAATGGTTCAACATGATTGCAGTGTTTATCTACCTCCAACACAATTCGTACTGTAGGTAGTTTTAAGTTACACCTCGGTCACATAATGTGAACTGGATATCGTTCTATCTTCTAATTAAAAGCATGCCTTGCATTTCTAACCCGCCAAGGGGTTTTGTTATTACATCACTCGACAGAATATACACACTTTATTCTTGTTGAAACATGTCTTAAAAGTACAAATACGAGTAAAATACACCACATTAACTCACACATAAAAATTATAATATGGCTTAAAATAATTACAACTCAATTTGATATTTTTAATAAAACTAAATTAACTTGATATTTTATTATCACGAAGGAAAGAAAAATCCATGTTAGTTTAATTTTTATTTCTTCTAAACTAGGATTATTTAATATTCTAATATAATACGTTAATATATAATACCTAAAACTGTTAACTATACCATCTTGTCTATTCCTAAAACACTTTAAATCTTTGCTTCGACGAAGCTGTATATTAGTATTTTTATAAAACTTATTTATTATTACTCTTAAACTACGGTTACTCCTTAGAATTCTTTATACTGTTATAAAATAAAACGCCATATAATTCCATACAACCACATTTATCATTTACTTTCTCACTATTATTTCCCCCCATTCACTTCATTATCAGTCATTTAATTATTTAATTAATAGTTCATTATCACAACAACAGTCAAGTACAGGCAACCAAGTCCCGTACTCCTTTCTTTGTTATTCTGAGGTTTCACAAGATACACGCAGATACTAATTGTTTTCTATATAATGGTACATTGAATATTTAATTTAATGAATAACACAAATTGTATTTATAGCAATACAATTTTTTTTAGTGTCAGGTGAATTTACGTTTAAAACCACACAAACTATAATTAGAACCTTATGGACACTATGACTCTAAACAGCCCGGTTTATGAAAGTCTCTAGAATGTAAACTCCAGTAACTCTGAAGCACCCTAAGCTCCCTGCTTTTGGGAAACCCGGACCTTGAGAGTTATCAGCTTCTAGTAGGTTTCTGCATCTGCCAGCTCACCTTCTGGGAGACTGGACCTGTGGCAGCTGAAGGTGATCTCTGTCGCGTCTCCCGGTCTCTGCGAGCACCTAGCCTGTAACAGTCTTTGGCACATTAATAACTAAAAAGATCTCTGCAAACCCTGTTATTTGGAAGTTCCTGGCTAGTAAGAGCTTCCAACCTCTAAGCTGCTTCTGTCCTTAAAAGGTTCCTGGGATCTGTACGGCATTTGGCATTCAGTAGCTTTCTGCCTTAAGTGCTCCTTATCTTTAGCATCTAAAAAATTTCTCTAAATGATTTTGGACACTAAGAGCTCTAACTTACAACCTTTTACAACTGTAAGGCTTAACCTTTGTGACTTTTCTGCCACTAAAACGGAATTATGTATAAAATGATTTCATCTCTAGGATATATCAATCAATTAATATTTTATGTAGGATAGTTGTGTGGAAACCATTTTAGGCCTCAGAGCTCTGCTCTCTTGGCCTTGACGATATCCTGCCCAGGAATTATATTTATTCCAAAAACTATCATACTAATATCTTTATTAAATTTGCTCAAAACAAAAGCCTTATAGAATATCTTTTATAACAATTTTTGGTATTAGACCCTCTCTCTTGTCTCACATGGCACTGAGCGAATCCTAGCTCAATACTAATCACATAGAACGTTTATTCAAGTTTTGTTAGTATTCATCCTACTTAAAAGGGTGTAGAAAACAAGTTTTGCCCTATAGAATGTCATCTTAATATTCATTTATAAAACATTCTTGCCAAGTAGGTTTCGTCAAGAATTGCTACCGTAGACTAATACATAGTATAAATGGAAGACAATGTACATATTCACGTTGCAGTAAATTGATTAGAAACTTACTTGAAACTGTAATTCCAACACTGTGTAAAAGTATGTTGTTTTTTAAGTTAGTAAACAAAGAAGGAAAACAAATGTTGTGTACGAGTATATTCAGTGAAATAACACGTGGATGTGAAATCAACCAAAGCTCAAAGCACAGTAAGAAAACGTTTATGTTTGTTTAGATCTCAACTGTTTGTAAGAAATTTACCTTTGAGAGAAAATGTTCAGTCTGGAGTGTTTCATTCCTATAAATGTTCATATAAATATTTATATAAACGCAAATAGGAGTCATATTATATGGAATTTTAAAGTGAAAATAAGTCCGCATATTATATCTGATTGATACAAATGTTAATTCGTTTTTTAGGATTCTATTAAAAATTATTTCAACATTTATTGCTTATAAAATGATCGAGTATGAGTATGTTAATCATATATGTATGTTAGGCTTATTAAGCTCATTTAACTTAAATAATTAATGTATCATTTTATTGCTTAAGTTATAAACTTTTTGCGAAGATTTTCGAATTAATTCGATAGCCAGCACAATGCTTGGGCAAATATAAACGAAAATGATACACATTACATTGGATTTGTATATTCATTCAATTTTGTAAAAAATAACGTCTGAGGTCACAAAATTTACGTACGTTACCATTGTAATTCATGCGACTTATACATTGAAACTTAACTACTAATAAACCACCTGGTTTCTAAAATCTTCAGGTCTCTGGCACCTATAGGTCTGTAGGAGCTCCGGCTTCTTTTGAAGTTCCAAGGCCTTAAGATATCAAAAAATCTGCTTCTAGTAGCTCCCAGCCTCCACCAGCTCCCTACTTATATAGGTCTAAGACCCTAGGGGAATCAGCCTCTGACAGCTCCTGATCACTGGGAGCTTCTAGTCGTTGGTAGCTATCGACCGTTTGCTGGTCACGGCTTCTGGCAGCTACTGACTTCTGGGAATATTCCAGCTATGGAGAATTTTGCCCCTTGGAGCTCCTATCTTCTAGCAACTTTTATCACTTGGACGAGAATGTTATATACAGAGCAATTTTAAAACTAATTATTTTTTATTTGGTTGTTTCTGTCACGAGTGTGTTTTGATAACCAAACTATGTTACCAGAAAACGAAATACTCGTACCTTTAAAACAATCAATATTAATTTAATTTGTATATGTGGTAATAGAGAAAGTTGATATCAATAAATATCGATCAAAAAAAATGTAGTTACATACATCCAACCTGTAATAAAATGTATTTCTCAGTACAATACATACAAATGAAAATAATAGCAAAGTATAATGAGACAAAAAACGTTTAATTCTAACTTGCATTGAAGAAAAAAAATATTATGAAGAAGTAAATCCATGCTAGTGCTTGATGATTAGGATAGTAGTACTTAGTTCTCAAAATGTTTGCCTAAGATATTTTAAGATACTAATTGCATATCTAACAAAACAATCACAAAGTAATTCAAAGTATAAGTTGTTATTTAAATTCATGGGTAATTTAAATATCCCTTCTTACATGTCTTGCCAGATTTGTCTATAGTTTTAATAAATTAGACGTAGTACTACTATAAATATTAAAGCAGTTACGGTTAAATACAAGTATTATATAACTTATTTTTAACTATTATATTTCAATTATTTAGTTGTATTGTAATAACTAGCAATAAATGCATCAAGGACGCGTACTGAAAACAAAGATTGTACAAACAAAATATTTTCCTAATGACATTAAATCTGTCCATAGTATTATGTAAGTAATCTCTGAATTCAGCTTTCTTGCATGTATTCTCTGTAATTTGATGGCATCTAAGTATGAGATAGGTTACAGAACAACCCTGAGTACTGCTCGACCCAGAGACTATCTACATATCTGGGGTCTAATTACATGAATAAACAAGCTCTCACCTTCTATAGTCGGACACTATTATTCAGCTTTATGGAAATTGGGCAGTATTTCATCCGGAATACGAGGCTGCTTGTGTTGGAAACGATTTATACATGATTAAAAATAAAATAATTGACTTCTGCTGGAGGCTGATACTGTAAATAGTAATACTAATACTTGAAATAGTATGACGTAAATAATTTCTTATTCTTATATTAAGTATAAACACCTATTTTCTGACTAATTATATGCATAAACTAACATGTGTTTCTAAAAGGTTTAATACATATTGGCCATATGTTCATTATAAATTTTGAAATTTATAGATTTTAAAAGTAAACATATTTTATACATGCGTGGTCACAACTTTAATAATTTATACTGGAAATTATTTCAATAACCAGACTATTTATAGAAGTTTAATTAACTCGGTTTAGATTTTTTGTTAACATGCACAATAATTTCATTTTCACGACATCCGCAAGGTATTTGTAGTATCTGAGACACTTTCTTAATATTAATATGATTCAAAACCACATAAAAATCGTCCTTTCTTATGAAAGTAAAATGTAATTACGATACTTAGTTTATTTTTGTGTTAGTAATTGATCTTCGCTGATGATATAAAACAATATTTATCTCAAACAAAAACCAATGTTACACCTTTTCCATTCCCTACAGCCGAAGTATTCAGTAAATACCCGATTTAAGTGAATTGAAATGTGTTAATCATGATATAACATTAGATTCGTGTTGAATGATTTAAAATACCAAATTATATAAATTTATGTATCCAAAGAGCTTGCGTACTTGTTTGTGAATTATACGATATATATATATATAATATATATATATATATATATATATAATATATATATATATATATATATATATTACTACATACTACATATACATATGTATATATATATATATAAATTACATTTGATAAATAGCAATAGCCGAATGACTTAATTACATGTACAATGACTTAATTAAATGTATAATAACTAAGAATCAGTGAGGGCTTCCTCGACTGCCCTCATTTAGTGTCGAATATAGACTTCTCTATACCAAGAGGTACCTGCTCAAAGACACCTTTCTGCAGAAGATTTAGGCCCACATATTATGCATCAAACCATGGAATATGCAGACTTCTAAAACTGGGTAGTGAGGCCGCGCACATCGACTTTTTTCACGATTCAAAATACACCCTGAAAAACAAATTATTAAATGTAAACACCTAACACATGCTTAGGCCTAATACAGATCCACTTACAATAACTAACAGCTACGATTGTATTAATTATTGATAGTATATTGTCGAGTTTCTAAATTTTATTAATGTTATAGCATTGGTCAAATATTTATTTATCGTTGCTGTTACTGTATTGCTATTATTCCTTGTTATTTATTGTTGTTTTTGTTATTCATATTTATAGTATATCACTCTGTTATTGCCTATGTTGTTCAAGTTAGAGCTTACATAAGACTGTGTATATTGATTATGATTTGTCATCTTGATTGCTAAGTATTTGATTTGTTGAATTACTTTTGTAAAAATGGTGGAACCGTTGGAAATAAATAAATAAATCATATGTCACTAAATGTTATGTCTATTTCGTGGCATCTAGTCACATTCTGGCCTCTGCTAACACAATTTCTCAGCTCAACAGACCTCTAGAAGCCCTTGGCAATGGAAACTCCCTAATTTCAAAAACGTTTTCCATCTGAAGATGTAGTGTCATATTTTTGTTATCTGGCTTTAATACAGAGGAGAAAACTCCTCTCTCATTTCAGTTCAGGCGTTCAGTTTTGCCGCATTTTTTCAGTTTCGAGCTCTTCTTTTCTATAATCTTTTATATAGTGCACCTTAAAAAAGGCAGTTTTATTTAATTTTTCTTTTATAGTTTATACTTTTATGTTTTGAGTTATGTACTGAAGAAAGTTGAAACAAAATAGTCCTATTATAGGTTTCATATGTTAATAGGTGAATTGCTATAAATTAAAACGCAACGTGAGCTTATTCTTTTTTTTTGTAATAATTACATATAATTTGTGATGTGAATAAGGAATGACACGTAACTGGGAGTTGATCCACTCATGATGCAGTCAAGACTACCTCTTCAGTAGAGTATGCTTTCTACCGGTATAACAGCTGGTTGACTACAGTAAGGCTGATATTTTGGTTTAAGAATAAATTTCTTATTTATTGTAGAATTTGTATTGATTTATTTCAGTAGTTATTATAACAAATCATGCTGACTTTCTTAGTTTATGTTTCAAACACAAATTTAAAATAAATATAATTTAATAGCCAAATTGTTTTTCCGAGTAACCATCATGTCCTCTTGGGTTTTTTTTAACATTATCAATATAAAAAGGGAAAGTTATTTGAAAATTAATCTCACAATATAGAGGCCTACAAATAACTAAATTGTTTATAATATCGAGGTTTCTTATAATCTTACAAGAACTTATTGATTTCATTTGTTATATAAACAAATTTGATAGCAAATTTGATTTAATTTGATTTGATTTGATTTGATTTGATTTGTTTGTTGTTAACTTGACAGAAAAACATTTTATTAGTTCCCGTTCTAGTCAAGCGTATTTTATTGTTACTAATGCAGTGTACTAGTATTTTTATCAAAATTAATTTATTAATTTTATTTTACTTATTATGCTTGATAATGCATAAACCACCTATTTGTTATGTATTATTAGTATGTATTATACTTATAATAGCTTTACCACTAACACGAATAAAAAATAAAGCTTTAAATAACAGTACAACGGAATCCTTCGTTTGAGCGAATTCATCATTGTTCTTTTTCCACTTAACCTGATGATTTAAATTACGTACTTGCCCCCGTGAATATTAACAATATTTCTGGTTATTCTCGCATTTCTTGACACCTCTTTGCAATTATTCGCCCTCAGACCAACAACTTGCATGGTAAAGTTATAGAATTAAGGTGGTGTTGAGATTTACTATATTCGTTATCTCTTCCAAAACCAACTGGTACTAAATTCCATACACAATGATCTGCATTCTATAATAAATTTTTGTTAGATTTAGTCATTCATTTCAACCTAAAAAAACATATCGGGTTCTCTCAAGGAATATTGGATGGAATCGCAATGGAGCGTGGTGGATAGAGTTATGCTTGAGTTAAGAAAATGTGGTCTTGCCGTTGAAAGCTATGCATCAAGAAAATGTTTCTAGACTGTTGAAACCGACTATAGAACGAGACATTGTGGCTTTTGTGATATTCGTTCTAATCTTATAGGGCTAAGTAGTACTAGAAATGCTTGTTCCAACATGTAGTAGTTTAAATTATCAAGGAAAATACATAAATTAATGAAAAGATAACTTTTTCTTCGGCTGTGCGAGGAAGTTTGGAAAAGGGTTAGGCGAATATTTATTATGCAGATTAAAATGGCAATTTAACAGTAGGGGTAGTTTATTTGAATCATCTCTCTGAATAAGAAATAAGGTAAACAATGTTGTAGCCAAAGATTTGATTTCACTTTGCTTTTCTGTTTTCCTGCAGTATTTTTACATTTTATTACAACACAATAGTCTTTCGTTAATCCGGCACGGTTAGGACTTCAGATGTCGATCTATCAAATATAACGGATTATTGAATATACTCGTATACCAGAGAAATAATGTAGACATGATAAATAAACAAACACAATAAAACAGTTATTTATTATTTAAATATACCCTTCAGGTTGTACTCGTTGCATGTACATCTATAAGAAATATTTTTTACGGTTTATTTACAGTGCGGAAATTGGGCGGAACACAGTCAAGGTCGAGGGTGCCTTCATCCCGGTTCCTCACAACCCCTTACCTTACTACCACTGCCAGCCTCTAGACACTGCTTGCATATCTCTGAAGGTGGCGACACGTCAGTTGTTAGTCTTCCTTCTATCAAAAACCTGTGCCGAGCACATGAACTGTTGAGTTGATCTACCATTACTAGATACAATATAATTGATACGAAAATATGGAAACACACACACATACAGTTTCCGTATTAAATTATGTTTTACGTTTTATATATGTAGTATACTTGTTATTACAAGTAACGGTGTAACGTGTAATTATTGACAAATCGTTAATCCCAATTGTTTACCCTTTATTCCTTTTTTTTCATAACTGCTTTTACTTGTTGAATGTCATAAAGTTAATGTTATAGTTTACGACGCTGTGAACGTAACGACTTGACTTAGATTAAAACTTTAATAACGATGTATGAGTTACAGTTATTTTTAAATTAAACATGTCCAACATTTTTAAATTTCATGTAGATTCTTCAGTATTTAAGTTTATGCAACAGTGCAATATATTATTATATTTATAGTTATTATCGTCATAATATTTTTAATACGCGTCATACTATGAGATGTAGTATTCAAAATCCATTTTACTGATTACGTGTTTTAAATTTCCAAGGGCGTTAACAAGCCTGGAAATACAAGATTTTCCAACACCAGTAAAAAAGGCCAAAATATTACTGAACATGACAGATGCTGAAGTTATAATAGAAGTATTGTAGAAAAAGTAATTATGGACTTCTCTATATACAGGCCCAAATTTTAAACAATAAACTACCCGCTAGATCGTAGTTTCACACAGTGGTGTCTTCGAGAATCTCAACCATTCATCTGTGTAGTCAGTGAAGATTATTGGAAGACATTCATTCTCTTCAGCACATGGTCATTTTTACCGACACTGTGATCAACAAAATGATTTATCTTTGTGAGTTGATTCATTTTGTAATATAAATTTTCCATGCAGATATGACCTTCAGTCATCTTTGGCCATCACTATTAAAATTGCTGACAGTCGTTATAGATTTGTCAAAATCTATTTAGTTAGTAAAACCTAATTTTTCTGAGAAGTTTAATTTATCTTCTTTACAAACTTCCCGCAGAAAGCTTTAAATATATGCGCAACTCTTGCAGAAAAATATCGTGAAACGCTTACGAAGACTTTGAACGTTATATTGATTATACTTATCAACATGAGAATACTTCTAATTTACACTAGAGCTGATAGTACAATGGTGTCATTCAAAATCTTTTCTTTACCTTAGTAAGCACTCTTGATATCTTTAATTTCCATTCCAAATCCAATATGTGTGTAGTCTATATAATTTGGTCCTCAGGAACGCAGATAAATCTTTAAAACAAATAATTATTTACATTTATTCTCGCAATCGACACGACACCCCTTAAGGCCTATTTCTTTTTCTTCCAAATTCTTAACTTCCTACACAAGTCAATTTTAATCACTTCGTTTATTGCAGTCTTGTAAACTCATATCCAATCAACTTTTTTGTGCAATAGTTTATTATAATTGTGAAATCGGTTACAAATCGTTTGCGAGCAGAACAGACTAGTTTATTTATTTAGAGGGGCAAAGTGGTCAAATCTAATTTTAACTTACAATCAAGATATTTCGCTATTGAAAACGGTGGCAGTGCCCAAGATGACGTGTTGCCTATGTAAAACGTCCAGTCAAGTAAAGGATGTTGCAGCGATAAGTTAGAAGAACTATAAGTGTTGAGCGCTTTCGTAAATTATAGAAATATTTCTTTTGATTTCTTTATTTTGATTTGGGTATGCCACAGAATCACATAGCAACACCACAGAACGCGTCCGAGTGCCTCAATTTATACAATTGGATGGTTTATATCATGTGCAACGTGTACAATCTACGTATATACCTACAGTTAAGTTTCAGATGAACAGTCTAATTTTATTAAACTGGAGAAATCATTTCCAAAAAGGTATAATTTTTGGAAGAGATTTACTACTTATTAAGCGTGAAAACTTTCTTTTGAGAGGATTTTAATTTTAATATCCTTTGTTACAATAATGATATAACAGAACAGCACAACTTGGGAATAACACTGAGACAAGTAATTATATTGAAGTGAGACTTGCAAAACTGTTATCCTGGTATTAAAATAAGAAACCATCTTGAGAGTTAGAAGCGAATACTTGAAAACTTTCTACTTTCACATTAAATTTTATTACAATGAATCATACCTTTCGCTGTTTAGTTTAAAGTGTATTTCGTGTATTCACAGATCAATTATGTAAATCTCTGAACTGATGACGAATAAAATTGGGTTTTAAAGAGTTTTTAATGGAAATAAGTGTTATACTTTGAGAAATTAGGATGAAAATTTGATATCTTTTGTGATATTATACATAGTCTATTAAATACACTTTATGATTTAACACAGTATAGTTGTTTTACGATTTCTTGCTGGCATTCTTGACACAATAACTTACATGGACGGATGCTAACATAATTTTAGTATCTTCTCATGGATAAATAGATTTCAATTTCGATACATAGTTTATTTTATTCCTATAAATATTGATCCAAAAACCTTATAATATAAGTATTGAATTTATCACCGCAACAATAAATTACCTAAATTAGATTTAACTAACACAGTCAGTGCAATTTCAGCACCTTTCCAAAGTTATATTCGCTAAAAGTCTTTACACGTCTCGAGAGCTTAAAGGAACCGAATTCTGTTGAGTCATGATAGAAATCTCCGATACTGAACTAACAAGATGAGAAACGATAATAAGGTGTCTGGTACATCCAAAGCCCCAATCAGGTTACTTTGTTCTTGTCCCGCTTTGAGAAGTTTATAGAGAAAGTGAGATAACGTGATACTCTTCTTTTATTTTGAACATTGCATCAATTAATTTACGAAGACTTAGATTATGTTTTATTAAACAGAACGGGATCTATTCAAATTATGACTGAAGTTAAAATTATGTATGAGTCTATTTCCGAAAAAATAACCAAAGAAGTTTTAAGAAGAAGATTTGGGAACAGTGAATAAATTGGTTAACATATTCAGTATATTCATAAGATAACCATTTGTATCATAGTAATCCTAACAAATAAAACACCATTTTATGATGAATTTGTATGTAGACTTTTATGAACTATGTCATGAAGCTCAAATTTCATGAATCTTCATTTATACATAGGAAATAATGAGTTATATAATGTTGTATGTTCATCTATGGAATCCGGATGAGTATCTTTGAAGCCTGTCACTCAGTATGCTTAACCTTTTCTTTTTTTTGGAGGAGATTTATTTGACCAATTCTAACGTCTATAATAAATTTACTATAGACTCGAAATTTTGCATTGCACCTCATTGAAGCCTGTTACGCTACACGTGCTGTGGGTTACTCCTATCGTTTATTATAAAAGTAACATAAATAAATTTCTTAAATTTTTTTCTCTAATTTGAATTCACACATTTTTTTATTTTGAAGGCAGCCCATTAAAACGTTGCAAAAGTATTTTCAACCTATTTCCCCATGAAAACCTTAAAATTGTGTAGATTTGAAGAATGGGTAAAAAATTAGATGCAATTGATTTTAAATAATTATGTACTATATGCTATAAAATTAGGCATGATACAAAATAATAAGTCATGAGATGAATAAAACATATGTTTTGCAATAGGACAAGTAATTTGAATGGTGGGTTGTTTGATAAGCAATTAAATTACAAAAATCTATTTTTTTAATGGGAATTCAAAGATGAGAAGCCCCTCTCTAACAATTAACAAGGAAATCAACGAATTTTAGATAACTACTAAAACACCACTTATGGGCGGGCAAGCAGGCTGTTTGCAACGCAGGATCGCTGTATCATTCAAGCAGCAGACACTCTCGAGGTTGATTGATTCGAGAATCTGTTGATAACCGCTTCTCCAAATGTACTGCGCCATTAGCCATTGTCTGTTGTTCACTTTGGTGTTAGAAACGTCAGAATTTCCGCCTGTCGAGGAAATCTCTACATAGGTTTGTCGAATAAGTGGAACCCTGTTCAGTTATTTCCCATAATTCCATACTTCCATAACAGATTTTCCTAGATCACTCAAAAGTTTTATTATATGCACCCTTATTGTAAGACATATCCAATTCTTTTTTTAATTATTTTTATTTCATTCTTATTTTTAGTAAGAAACTACAAATTTTTATTTTATTCTTTTAAAAATCAAAAGAAAGTCCACTGAAAATCTTTGTGTACAGTTAGGAATAATTATGTTAGCTGTGTTACTTTGAGAAAAACCCACAACACCCCCATCGCCGAGTAAACATAAGGTGTATATGTAACTTGCTTAATACCGAATTGCACCAGTTTGTGGTGATGTAAGAACTATCCACACCAAAATCATTACTGTGATAAATGTAAGACTCAGTATTTACAGTTCATGTATACATATTTACAGTATGAAAAGAAAATCACTTTGAAGTCCTTAAATAACAATATTGCCATCAAATAGAGGATACATTACAGTAACTAATTATTTATGTATTATTTATTAAACGATAACTAGCATATGCTCGTCTTTAAGACACAGCATGACTCACAATTTACAAATTTATCTACGAAAGTAGCTTTCTTACGTTTCTATATAGAGAACTTATACACTTTATAATTACAATTAAAAAGCGATGTTTCCATGGCTATACATTTTTATTTGTCTCCTTTCCATCACACTTATTTTGAAATAGGAATTTATTAGCCATATTTATTTAAACCATATTCTATTGTCTGTTTGGATGAGATTAATTACCATTGTATGAGGATCAAAAGGTAATCCTGTACTATAAAATCTGTTGAATTAAATGGCGGAGTTTCATACCTGTATTGCTAATAGTGGTTAAAAGGCTTAGCGGCAAATCTGCTAAAATGAATATTATACAAGCGATTCCATTTATTGATAATAAAACATTAATATAACACTATTAATATGTAAAACTGATGTACCAATATTCTGTTTTAAAATATTTAAGTAGGTTTTTCAATGAATAGTTTTAATTACATTACCATGGATTTATTTCAAATTAATGAATATACTGATAAGGTTTTCCAGTTACGACACTCTCTACTGACCGTATACTATAGACACACGCCCATGTTCGGGTCAGCTTGGGAGGTCCAAACATCCTCAGTAATGCTATTTTCACCTGTTTTCTTAACATATATATTCATATTTTTCTTTTCTCTGTACAGTCTCTTGACTAATAGCTGTAAAATCTTGTTTGTTTCTGAAATCCGTGACAGAGGGGAGACCGTTCTCTATAAAAAGCTTATAGACAATTGAGTTACGCTTGTACGCAGGTCACCGTTAACTTCTTCACAATCTGCGGTTATACACTACGAGTTCTTTATGCGTGGGCTTGTATGATTGCTTTTGACTTTGAAGTATAATTGTTTGTTCCCTTTCCAAAACGCTTTTTTCTCGTTTTTATATTAAACGAAATTAAACCAATTAGCATTTCTAAATGACCCATAAAACACTTATTTTACTAAACACTGTTAAAATGATGAAGAGATCAGACGTGTAGAGCACTCTGATTCAAAGTAACAAAAAATTAGAACATTTTAAAGTATTTAACAATCTGCCATTATTAAAAAACTTTTAAAGGGTCATACATTAGGAATGATTTTATACTTCCGCAAACAAATTTTCAGACTAAAAATGCAGTAAAAGACCGCATGATAGTTTGCTGGCGAGAGTGGTGGGGCTTTAATGGGTTTTGAGTGGAACACCTCAGAATGTAATGACTCTGCTTTCTCCTTTGGCATTTAAAACTGGTGGTGCCTACAGTACAAAAATATAACATGCTGTATATGGTGTAAAAACTTTAAAAGGAACGTTATGTTAGGAATTATTTTTTATTTCCGTAAACAAAGTATCAGCTCAAAATGCAGCAAAAATAGCATTAAAGTTCACTGGCGGTGGGCTTTTATGGGTTTGGAGTGGAACACCTGAGAATGTGATTACTTTGCTTTTAAAGTCTGCAGTTGCTCAGTACAAACGTGTAATATACGCTATACTACTGCACATAAATACATATAATCTTGAACAGTAACGATATGGCTACTTTGATAACGAAGATTAACTGCAATGTAAATGCAGTGGGTTGATGATGAAAACATTCTTACATTTAACCGAACGAATTTATTTCTGTGGGTTCAAAACGTCTAAAAGGTGATAAAATTTATTAATTAAGGCCATCTTCAAACATTTATTCTAAGTCAACGTTATACAGTAGCGGTTTGACCGCTCTGTTTTTACGTTTATTTGATATCATATTTTGGTTTCATTTTATTTATAAGTATAATCAGGAAACATTACACCTATTTTTATTGGAATTAGTAGTTCAGAATGATGTATTACAAGTATGTTTTATTTACAGTTAAATTCTATCAGAAAATATATAGAGCAATTAGGCGGACGATCTTATTCAAACACTCATCTTTTACACCTTTCTTATGTCCTGGCCAAGACCTATACACCCCTCCCCCTTCAACCCTAAACCCTCTTACATCGCCTTTGATTTTATATTTTGATAAAATATTTATTATTATGTTAAATCTACAATAATAATTGATAGTATGTTGTACGAATGATTTTACATAACTCAAACCATACTATGTAACTATGTACTATGTAAATATCTATGTATCTAATGTACTAACCGAGATATTTTAATTAACTAATAATTGTTATTGATTAAATTATATATGTTTATATTCAAATTTTAGTTGTACTTCTAGTCCGAAATGTACGTTTCAATTTAATTATCAAAATTAGATACTAAACTTGATACCTTTCAATTGCTGTAGTGTAATAAAAGGATAACAAACTTTTAAGGCTCAAAAAGATATTTAAGAATTATTACTATTGAGAATTTTCACTGCGCTAACTGATATTTGTTTTAGTTTATAGAATGACTGAAGAAAAAAGCAACGGAAAAACCTATTTGGATTATTTAATTATAATAATTAGGGGAAAACTAAAAACCTGCTTAAATAAATTAATACTGACTTATTAAGAAGGCAAATCGGTTCTGAAGATTTTTTAAGCGTGATAGTTCACGAAAGCCAACTAAAATTGATAAAGTATTATAAGAATCAACCACTATTGTTAATAAATTTTTATTTTATTTAATGTCCTGGTTATGTTGAGAGTTAATGGGAGAGCCGATTACTGAGTGGTCTAGGACGTCGGTACTTTAATCTGTGCTAGAGATAACGCGGATTCAAATCCTGTCTGTGATCGTAGTACTTATTATCCGTACCATGTAACTTGTAATTCCCCTTATTCTGTTTCATAACATTTTCATAGTGGCCAGTGGCATGTGAGAACGGGCTGTATAAAGCTTAAAAGGGATCGACTCTATGCTGTCAATATAAAAGCAGTAGGTACAACGAAATTTGTATCAAATTAATTATTAAGGACGATGACCACACCTGTTTAGAATAACCAATAATGAAGCTTTGAGTATAAACAGTAACGGAGGCCTTTTTCCACTTGTACTCGGACAAACAACTAAGGAAACTTATCATTGAACTAATACAATACAATACAATACAATATACTTTATTGCCAGAAACAATTTTAACATTGCATAGCATGCGTCACATAATAATAATTGTATAATTATTAAAATAATGAAATGTCTTATGCTAACGATTTAATTTTTAAAATATTGTAAACAATATCGATTTTAGTTAACAATAAAAGTTGTCAAGAAGTAAAATTAATATATAATAAAAAATAACTTTGGATATCAGCGCCCCTGTACTACCGCACATTGGAGCTAGTGAGATGGTCCATGAATTCACCAACTGTATAAAAAGAATGAGACACTAAAAAGTGTCGCAATGTAATTTTGAACCGATTTAGATCATTTATTTGATTTTATTTCTTCAGGGAGCCCATTTAGAAACTTTATGCCGGCTTGAGAAGGGAAGTTGCTCGTATCTTCTCAATCTATGCTGAGCAGGTCTGACATTTTCTCGATACCTCGTATCGTAGTTGTGAATGTCACGACCTCGAACCATTTGGCTCTTAAAACCGAACAATGTACAGTAGTCTCCAGTATATACAAACATGGCAATGTTAGTATTTTGAGCTCCCTAAATGCATTTCTACACGACTCTCTAAAGTTTAATTTAGCAATAATTCTAATAGCTCTCTTCTGTAAGACAAAAAGTCTGTGGAAGTCGCCATTTGAACAGCCACCCCACAATATAATACCGTTGGATAAATGTGGGTGGACCAAACCGTAATATGCAATTTTCATTATTTGATCTGAACAGTATTCGGCAAGACCTCTCAAGAGATAAATATTACTTGATAGTTTCGCACAAACACTGTCCACATGGTTCCTCCAAGTCAACCCTCTATCGAGGTATATTCCCAGGAGTTTCGTACAGTCAACTTCATCCAGGACCTTGTCGTCCAACATCACAGTAGGTCTGTACTGAAATGGTGCAGTGCTTCCACCAAAAAACCATGTAATTTGTTTTCGAACAATTAAGTTTCAAGTTTATGTTTTCAAAGTATTGTGTACATACGTTTAATTCTTCGTAAGCTTGAATTTCAACTTTGAAATTTTGACTTGCATGTGAAAGAGAGAGTCGTGTCATCTGCATATTGGACTATGTGTCCTTTATGAATCTTTGAATTCAAATTGTTTACGTACACCAGGAACAAAACTGGTCCCGAGGATGGATCCCTGAGGGACCCCATATCTAAGACTGGTTGTACGTGAAAAATGAATTTTGAACTGATACTTGTTGTTTTCTATCGGAGAGGTATGACTGAAGCCACTTTAGCGGCAAACCTCTAATACCATTACTGTGCAATTTGTTGAGTAGAATGGTGTGATCCCCACACAATCGAAAGCCTTAGTCAAGTCAAGGAAAACGCTGAGCGTTACTGTTTTCTTGTCCAAGCTATCAACAATCAGCTCAATTAAGTGCGTGATTGCATCGATTGTGGATTTACCTCGCCCAAAGCCAAACTGATTTGGAGATTAATATATTATTTTTTTCTCAAAAAAATTTAGCATCCTACTTAAGAAAAGTTTTTTCAAAAAACCTTACTTAGCACTGGTAGGATTGAGATTGGCCGATAATTATTTACTTTCAACGGATCATGTTTCTTAAAAATTGGAATTACTACAGCTCTTTTCAGTGCCGTAGGAAACATGCCTTCTCTGGAAAGATGTATTGATTATCATTGTCAGTGGTTTCAGCAGAGGCATGTAACATTGCTTGAAAAGCCATGTCGACACGCCATTTACGTCAGTTGACTTCGACACCCTTAGAGAACGCATCACGCCAGCCACTTCCTCCTCTGCCACTTAATCCTTAAAGGACCTCTGCGTTTGCTTTCTTTAGGGAAAAGGATTTTCAGGAAGTAATGCATTGGTGAAAGAGGTCGCCTCCTAACAATAACACACGAGGAAGGACAGCGGGTTCTATATCTGAGCCATGTTAGAAAATGGGGAGGCTATAGTATGTTTTACGAATGAAGATCACTGATGGAGCCGGGTCCCAGCGGTCAATATACATTATATAATTTTTGAAAATTATTGTAATACTTGAGTATTATTGTCCAATGTATTAGATTGAAAGAAAAATATTTTGTGTATGTTTTAACGTCTAATTATATGAAGAAAAACACAGTTAGTTCAATATTTCTTTACTTAAACTCAACATTATTTAAAAAATAATAATGTAAATGTCTTATAAATCATTTGTTGTACGTTTGTAGATGGAAGACACTATGCTAGCGGTCTTTAGCACCAAGGGAGTTCCACGCACTCAAGCAATCCTCCCAAGTAGTTTAGACCCATCGATGCACCATTTTAAACTATTGCCTTGATATTTACGGTTAGTGATGTGCCCCTATAGACAGAAAATCAAGGAGTTGACCTTATATGCCACATCGGGTTTTGCTACACCAGGTGTAGGTTTAGTTGTAGGACATAAACTAAGTATAAATAAATCCTCCTGGAGGAAATAGTAACAAATTTTGTGTAGTATCAATATGTAAAATACTAAGTATCGGATTTGAGTAAAATTTAATTATAATTAATGTAAACTGAAAAATTTATAACTTATATGTAAATTTGGGTCTTTATTATGGTTAAACCTGTTTTATAAACCAGTTGGTTAAGATTGTGGTATTGTTAAATATTCAAAGGCATAATTCCTGGTTCAATCATTTCCTCTTTACTGAACTCAGTGATGTGTACCATATGCCATAGTCAAGCACTAACACTCCGATTTTTTCAGCAGCCTGTAGAACGTGTCGTCTTGGTTAGGTGTTCGAGCAACTCTTGGTCTTCCTAGCTCAATGATATGTACTACTAAGGACCCTGTCTCAAAATCGCGAAGAACTAAGAAAGTTTGGATGACTGGACTCTCGGTAGAGAGAACGCTGTCTGATACCGGCTTTTAAACGTGAGTCCGGTACTATTTCTCGGCCGTACATGAAAATCATGTCGGCTTGTGTACGAGAAGAATAGCCTGTAATGGTTTATTACAGCACTTGCAGTAAAGTTTTCTGTAACAGTAAACAATGAAAACAGATTATTGACAAAAACAAGGGCTCCTGACAATACATTGCTATTAGATACAATTGGTCAAACCTTCTAATAAAATGTGCATAGACCATTAAAATATTTGAGTTATAATAGACAAGCTAATGAATGTATACATTCATTAATAACCCGTGAATAAATATTTCGCGCATATATTAATAGGAAAACGCTTTCTAATTTCGGTGTGATTAACCTTATACCTCGTTCGTAAAGTACTTTTAAAATCACGTGTGTAATAAACAAGAAGATAAAATAAACATCAAAGAAATGATTATTTATATATATTAATGACAATTTTGTCATTAATATATACACTAATAAGGTATATATACACTATAACCTTTAAGTTTACATTCAAATCTCCACAAGCAATAAATGTTGCGTGCAATTAAGCTGCAACCTAAGCTATATACTGGACACCTAGTTGTGGTTTGATTAGGGAGTAATGATGACGATCTATGGTCATATAGACCTGATATACCGTCTATTGATATTGAAGATTATTTGCTACATGAAACGTACTGGAAACATTAAGTAACTATAAGCATAATAAAAATTTTCATCAGTCGAAAAGACTGATATACTTGCTATTGAAAAAGGCCAATAAATGTATGCAGTTTTTGCTTTCAAACCGTTATTTGACAAAAAGTACAACTTTCAGATATTTTGTGGGTTAAAAATAATTTTATTAAATTCTTAGCCACAAAATAATGGGATACTGTTAAAACAAATTTACTACTTCACTTGTTATACCTGTACAGCTACAATCAGTAGCATATGTGAGTTGGGTATCCCTCTAGATTGTGTCACTGCGGCTTTTGTGATCTTCTTTGTGATTGCAGGACTACTTATTACGGGATATTTTTTGGTAGTTTAGTACCGTATATCAACGAACATACTTTACTGTACAGAAGTAAAATTTAAAGTACAAAAAGTAAATGCGAGGAAGGTGTGAAGGGAGTTGGCTAGGTAAGCCTTTGCAATGTAGACTAAAATGAGCATGTGACAATAGGGCCAAAACATTCTTCTGTGTCAGATGATTACAAAATTTGGTAAATGTTGAAGAAGCTTCATATCACTTTGCCTTTGTATTTATCCAATTGAATTTTAACATTTACTCACAAACTGATTGGTGAACAATTGGTAAAGACTATCCTATACTCCTAATTTTCAAAGTTTTTTCACCAAAACATGCTATATTCGGTAATGAAAGTAACTGTGTATTTGCCTTCTGACACTGATTTGAAAATAATCCTATCACAGACAAAAATCCATAGATAGTTTACATGTACTTCGAAAGCACATTACATAATATATGTAATTGCTTGCTAAGTGTTATAACCACAAAGGGTAATAACCTTTACTGCTTTCTTCTATAACTGCTTCCGCTTGCTGAAAGCCATAAAGTTAATGTTATATTTTACGACGCTGTGAACGTTATGAGTTGACTTGGATTACAACTTAATTACCACTAATTTCTTCAAACTCTATGTGTATTGTACAGTATTACATTACATGCTATATTCTATCAAATTAACGTATGTTATATCAAACACACGAATTTATATCGTACACGGTATAATTAGAGCGCGATATGCGATGTGAAGTATTAACTTAATTCATTTTACTGACACAATAGAGCACAATAAATTCAAGTGAAAAAAATTACATCCGGTTAAGCATTAGGTACGTAAATGTACATGTAAAGGATGGATGCCAAATTAACGAGTTTGATGTAGGTTCTTGCCTTGCTTCATCTCAGGCGGAGAACTTCCAGCTTTTCCATGGCTTCCAGTGCTCCAGTGGGATCCATGGAAGAATGGGCCTTTCTGTTGTCACTTTGAATAGTCACTGGCATAGGGGTAGGAAGCAAGTTTATAGAGGAGCCACCTGTTCATCACACACGAGAAGAGTTCAGCGCGGCTCTACTTCGGTAACCCCTATTTCTAAGTCCTTTGGGATCCAGGGGCCTTCTGTTACCTCCAGGCGACACTTCTACTAAAAGAAGAAAGGCTAGGCTATTGTGAGCTATTGCGACCGGAGACTGTGATGTTCAGATCGACTCCAATGGTAAAACTTCTAACGAGTAAGAGAAAAGAGAGTACCTATCGAAACCCAAAGGTATAACGAAGTGCGATACTTTGTGAGTAACCGCGACCGGATCATATTTCCAGAACGGCTCCGAGGGTACGACTGACTGCTCGGGCGTCTAAGGGATGGTCCTGGACGGCGGAAATACGGTACGAAATACCACGCGATGTTAGGTCCGATAGATAAGCTCACAAGTTTAGTTATTTGGCATAGGAATTTCCTGAACTATTTCCACATCTATCAAAAAATGGATATTATTGAATATTAAAAACTAAATCCTATACTACTAAATATATTGAAAATATTATACATATACGTGTGTTTCTTTTTTATTTGAAATTTGAACACTGGTAGCTTCCTGAATGAATCTCCTCGAACCTTTGTAGTAATGCGAGTCTTGTAAACTCGTATCCAATCTACTTTCCTTTGCAATATTTAGTAAAATTGTGGAAAACTATACAAAAGGTTTATGCGCAAAATAGGTTCGAAATTATTTATTAGGTGAGGAAAATAGTAGAGCAAAATTTATACCTCAAAATCTACACATTTTGCTGTAGACAATAGCAAGAGTGCATTCATCGCTGTATTGTAAAAAGTGCAGAAATATTGCCGCCATCAACAAAAGCGCTCAACAATTGGTCTCCAACAAGTCCCTGTAACCAAGATGTAAGGATAAGGTCTTTTACTCTATACATCTTGACTGCAACCTCGTCTACCAGTCGTCACGCTTGAAATTTACATGTCACCTTGTGCTTCGTCTTTGCATGACTATAGGGGCGTTTTTTTTGTCTGAGTGTGTTTTTTATTACATAATATTATAATTTATTTTCATCCATTTTCAAAACAATTTACAAAAAAATGCAATATCCATTTTAAACGGTATATTTACAATTTTATTATTACTCACATAGTCATGTTTTTCACAAAATGATTATTATTAAAACATATATAAAATTTATTTATGCATCATAAAAACTCAATACATTAATCATAAGTTAGGGTTTATACAGATACAGCTCCGAAAAAACCACCTTATGGATTAGAAGTAATATTAAAAGTAATTCCAGGTAATACCTCCTCTAATGGCGGAATAACAATAATAATGACTAATGATAAAATGAGTCCAATTATGTTCTAACCAGTACGGCAAGGTATTTATGGACACTCTGTATATATAATCAGTAAGTTTTACCTTTGATCGTATTAGTTACGGATAATTCAATATTTATGGGGAAGAAGTGTGCTGAGGTCTGGGTGATTAGTTCAGTTAGATCGAGGTCTGACGCTATCACATTGCGTGATTTTTGGTCTCCTTCAATGATAGTCGGAAGATTTCAATAAATGCAAGCACACTTTATATTAATACTTAATGAAGTGATATACCGAGTCATAGCGCTAGTGTCGAGGTCGCTCCTTCATTCCTCTACCACAGTCAACAGCACTGCACTTGAAAAACGGACTGTAGTTGTGATTCTAGTGTCCCAATTCGAATAGAGGTATCGACTCATCACATATTCAACGGATGAAATAAAATACCTTCAACGCATCTTCAAGGATATAGCTTGGGGATTTAAAGAGTTTGATATATAGAATAAGTTGAACTTAGATAAATTATTATGCAAATTCAAAAAAAGACTTTTGTAAAATGATTTTTATTCAGTACATTACCAGTATTAATTCACTGTTTTCATCGTGACGCTGTAATTAACACCAAATGATGGTAACTATTAAAGTCTCGACTTTTACATTTTATAATAAGATTTTAGTTTATTTTATTCCTGTAAATGTTAATAAAAAAGGAACTTGAATCTATTAGCGCGACACTAAATGACATTAAAGATAAGAAATCGATGTTTATAATCAAATCAACAGAAGGACGATACAGTCGATGTCTGGGATAGCGTCTCGTGATCCTCTTCAGTAAATTTATAGCCGAAAAATTGCATTATACTTGCTGATAGGCAGAATAGGTTTTGAGCAGGATTTTATCTCGTGCCTAATTCTCTAGAGCTAATCGTTATGAATAAATTATCGTTTATCACTCAATTTTGAGATGAATTAAACAGTACATTTGCACAGAATCCGTTGTCATGACAGGAGTGGAAGTTAGCTGTATTGTCGTGCTTTCTGTAAAACATTAAGTGAAAATTGAAACAATACTCATTTTTAAAATCTAGTAAATGAAATCACTTTTGGACTTGGGCAAATAGGTTTTAATTTTTGTACTCTAACTCGTAAAGGTCATAATGCAGCTTGTAACATAGTAAAATTAATATTTTACTAAAAAATCAGCAATATTAGTTTATTATATTAACTTTAGAATTAGCTCATGTTTAACTTTATAAGTAGAAAGGAAACACACACTAATACGTAACTACTTCAAATATAGATTTTAAAAGTAATAATCCACTTAAGATTGTTTCTCATCCATCATAAACTCCAATTCTCTTTAGTAAACACAGCCACTTAAAAGAGTTTTACTCAGAAGCTGAATAATATTCCAAGCGTATCTTTTGTCTCTTTCAATCTTCCTTAAACTGACAGAATACCTAATTATATTTGATTAATCACTGGTTTTAAAAATTAATCATATTCGTATACTATAATTATAACTGATAAGTGAAATTTAACCACCAGGTATAAAAGAATTAAAAGAATCTTTTGTTGTTTTGTGAGGGATATTCAAGTGAAAACTTAACGCAAAATTTATTTTAATCATGTCTAATTAATAAATCTGTGTTTAGTTGTCGTTTACCAGTAAATATTTGTGGGTATTTATCTAAAGTTTATTTTGCTAATTCCATATTCTACTTAGAGGTTTTAGTTGTGGACTATAGTTGTGATTATAGTGAGTGACCAAAAGAGGAACCAAATCATCACTTGCGAACCCATCATGGAGCGAGTGAGAGAGGATATTTTAATGAACATCACCTTGGTCACACATCAAAACCACCTGCAACCACACGGAACGCGTCCGAGTGCCACATTTTATAAAATTGGATGGGTTATATCTGGTGCAACTAGTACGATCAAAGTATATAGAGTAATGGTTTTGAGTAAAACTCTAATTTTATTAAACTGGTGTAGCCACTTCCAAAAAGGTTTTATCTCGGTAAGATATTTACGTATTAACAGTGAAAACTTTCTTTTCAGTAGATTTTAATTGGAATATCCTTTGTTACAATGACAACAAAGCAGAACAGCACAACTTGGGAATATCACTGAGACAAACATTTATATTGAATTAAGACTTGCAGAACTGTTATCCCGTTATTAATACAAGAAATCATCTTAAGATTTTGAAGTGGACGTTTGAGAACTTTTTTAATTTCAAATGAAATTTTATTGAAATGTAATTTTTGAACACACATATTTCTAATGTGTAAATCTCTGAGATGTTGTGTAAGAATGAAAAAAGACCCCTCAAAGAAAGATTTTATGTTTTAAAGATTTTAATAAGTTGGAAATAAGTAATATACTTTGCTTGTTTCTCATCCAATATAAACCTCAATTCTCTAATTAGTAAAAACAACAACTTTGTAATGGTTTTACTTAGAGATTGAATAATTCCTATCGTACTTCTTCAAAAGTACGGATAAACATTAAATAGTTATATCTCATCAATTAGTTTTATTGATCTTCCTTGTTTCAAACATACTGCCTTCGAAATCCTTTCTCGCAATACAGATCTTTTCGTAGAACATTTTATTACATTGTTAAAATGTTATTACAAGTATAATGATTTTTTTTAAATAACAGCGGTCATAAATAACAAATTAATACTTTTCACGCAATAAAAATTTTACCGAGAAAAAATTGTATTATTACTTTGAAACAAAAGTTTTTTGTTGAAATTTAAGTTTATTTTAAGTTGGCAACCATTTACATACTAAATATAAAACTTAAATATTTTACTTCAGATTTCGTGTAGCATTTAAATACGTGCTTTATAGTAATGTAAAATTCAAACACGATAGATCTTCCAACGATCACAATAGACGAACGTGTTTATGTTGCAGCTCCTGTGACAGATAGCTAATGTTGCAGGAAACTGAATACAACCATTGACATGGAAATATAGGCTTGATGCAAATCTTAATATGACGTTTCTCTGCGTTCTGACAGTTTAACTATGTTAACTATATCATGAAGAGATTATTTGTACACGTATTATTTGCATCTTGAAATGCATCATGAAGATTATGAAATAACATGTTTTTGAGAGTGACATTGGCTAAACTTTATAATAGCTTAAAAATAAGTCTTTTGTAAGGTTAAAAAAAGGAAATAACAGTAGAAATTTTTACTTTTTTTCAGTATAAATAGGTACGTTGAAATATAAAATTTACGACATTGCTGACGTACACTCAAATGATGGTTGTTCAAGTGAAGTATAAATACTTTCGCAGGGCACGAGGAACATTCTCTAACTCCCACTCATGTTTTATCTGATTAATGTTTGTAAACGTTCAGCTACAGAGATAAACAAATCTTCAGTTTATTTTCCTAAATTGGTCACAAATATTTACAGTATTATTTTATCTCATGCGTTGGCAACCAGCAATATAAAGAGCAGTATACTTTTTATAGATTGAAATAGGTTTGCTGTAATATACAGCGTCATAGAACCTTTATCGTTTAAATTTGATGTCATTGGAACTTGTTCTAGAGCAATCAGAGAAGCAAAACTGCAGGGATCTGATTTATCAAAGGATTATAACTTCTTTCAGCTACAGTAAAGTTAATATTGAATTGATTTCACCGTTCAATTTTCAGTTTATTTTCGTCTTTAATGCATTTTCCGCACGCCCTATTGTCGTATCCTAAAAAAACCACTTACATGGAAAGTGGCATGGAGGATAAAATATAGACCAAAAGACTTTCTCTAATGGTGTAAAGACATTTACTATTTAAAAGAGTGCATTTCTTAACAGGGTTATAATTTGGGCAGGATTTAGTGAAAATGTGTAAACATTTTTTAATGTTTTATTATTGTTAATGATTATTATCCCATGTTTTAATGGGATAATAAACACAACTAGGAATCTTAAAATACGTAAATACTTCCCTTGAAGGTTAATCAAATAAATTTACCCAGACACTTTTAACCAAATAACATTAAATTTTATAACTACCAAAATATTCTTCTTCTATGGCAGTTCATGTTTACACGGTCTCTGTACAATCTAAAAACTCAATATTTATAGGTATTATTAACACAGAAACACACATTAAACTGCATTTATAGATAGTAGGCAATAACAGTTTACTGCTATAAAATCGCTTTATTCGGAATGACGACAAAACGACCATACAGTCATAAGCTTTGATTCTGACTCAGGAACGTAAAACAAAGGGCATTTCGAAAGCTTTAACCTCTAGTATATGTGAAGTTCAACTCCAAACAGTCATCTCTTCAGAGTGTTCTATAAAATTCTATCTAGTCAGCATCTATAGTTGTGATTCACACATAAACTTAAAACTCTGGGTATTTCAAGTATATTACTACATGACTAAAATAGTACGACTATTTTATTTTAGTTACTAAAATGCTATAAAATTAAATATTATAAACATGTAATACTACTGAATAATGGAAGTAAATCTGTAATTGGAAAGTTTTATAAACTACTTATACTAGCAGGAGGGTAGTAATAATCATAGTAACCACTGCAGTTTTTATTATTACAGAAGACATACTTCTAGCAATGGACAGAAGACAACTAGCTCTGTTGACTCTCTTTGAATTTCGAAGGTATTCGATTGTGTTTACCATCCCCTTCTCCTTATCAAACTCAAACTGGTAGGTTTTTCTGATGGTTATGTTAGCTGGGTCAAATATTACCTTTCTGAACTTTAAAAGAACAAAGGATAACTGGATAACCTGTTATGGATAACTGCCTCCAGTGGTGCTCCACAGGTCTCTGCGCTTGGTCCATGACTATTCTCATTGTATATAGATGATGCGGCAACTTTAACCTGAAAATCTAAACTTCGTTTATGTTCTAAGGACTTACATGCACTTCTTACCAAACTACATAGACGTTGATGTAAAATCAATAAATAGCGAAATTGACACAATTGTGAAATGGGCTTTCAGACATGAACCCAAACTCAATGAAAGCAAGACTAAGAATATACTTACCAACTACTCCAGAATCCTTAGTAAAATTGACTTGATTTCTCCACCGAAAGTTGTACTGAAAAATAATGTACTCGTAATAATGTATGAGTATTGTAATAAAGTAAATAATCTTGGACTAATTATGACAGATCACTTTGGTAGGCCTGATCAATTCGTTGCGACGTAAAAATTGTACTTTATAATATTTACAGTTCCAGCCGTGTTGCTACATTTTTTACCATTGAACGTAAAACTTATGCTGAAAGAGACCATTTTTAGGGTTTTTTACAGACTAAATAGCACAAATATATTTTCAATTCATAACGAATTTAAAAGAATTCCTTTACTATAACATTACTCTTCTTCTGCGTTCTATATTCAAAATAGAATGACATACTTATATGTCCGAAATGTTTTATTTCATTTCCAACATCACTGAATGATCTACACTTAGGACAGTAGATCTCTTTATTCATTCCTATCAATAATTTTATTTTCCTCAAAAATCGTTCTCTATTACTGATTGCAGACTATGGAATGCTCTTCCCAATAATATCAGAAATCTTTATATGCGTTCTCATACCAAGGCAGGCACAGCAGAAATGTTGAGTAGTCTGCGGGTCTCATGATTTCAGTTTCACCCATGCCTTCCTATTATTAATTATTGTAATTTGATAAAAATGTACAAAATATAATCATAATCATTCTTTTCATAGCATATCAAGTGTAAGGATTGTAAAAAATTAAGCAATAATAAATACACAAACTATACTTTTGGCCAAACAAAATTGCACTATGGAGTAAACGTGAACAGTCGTAAAATAATATAGCAATTCAGATCCTGCTAGTGTACATAAATAATTTATAGAACTTTCTAAATGAAGATTTATTTCCATTATTCAGTATTATTAAATATATATATATATATATATATATATATATATATATATGTGTGTGTGTGTGTGTGTGTGTGTGTGTGTGTGTGTGTGTGTGTGTGTGTGTGTATGTGTGTGTGTGTGTGTGTGTGCATAATGTATATATATACATATATATATATATAATACATTATACACACACACACACACACACACACACACACACACACACACACACACACATATATATATATATATATATATATATATATAGAGCACTTTATTTTATAACTTTATAGTGATAGTAGTACTCTTTTTTTAGATTTAGAGTATGATCTGAAATACCGAAAATTTCAAGTTTATGTGTGAATCACAACCATAGATGCTGACTGTGTAGGTTTTTATAGAACACTCTGAAGAGACGACTATTTGTAGTTAAAACTTAATATACTATAGGTTATAGCTTTCGAAAAGGAATTTGTTTTACGATCAAGAGTCATAAATAAAGCTTATTAACGTAAGTTTGTTTTATATTTATTCTGAATAACTGGGTTTTTATAGTAGCGAAATCGTATTGCCTACCATGTGCAACAACCAGTTTATTGTACGTTTATGTTTTAATTAGAACCAGAAATATTGAGTTTTTAGATTTTTATAGAGATTGTAAATTTTATAGAAGTAAAGTGTTTTAGAGATTACGAAATTTTACATTATTTTGATACAAATTCCTGTGTAAATTAAATTAATAACTTTCAAGGGAAAACTTTATGTAGGTATTATAAAGTTTCCTTTGTGTTTGTTAATCTCTTGCAAAGAAAAATATTTATGTGTCAAAAACTAAAATTGAACTATCAGTGCATCATGCGGTATGTTTCGTAAAAGTCAGCATGCACTGAAGGACAGAATGAAAAATACCCAATGAGGGACGTACACCACAATTAAACTCAATCTTACCCATGTATAAGTTCATGCAAATATTTTAGTCTATAATCGGTATAACTCCTTAAGGGGTAAGTTTACCTATCGGTTTGTCAAATCCCACTGAGGGGAAAATTCATTGACCTCTATATTGCTCTCATAGAAGTGAAGTTTAACAATTTTGCTGTGGATCCAGCCTCAGTGATATTGAGTATATGTCTGTAACGATATTTTTCCTGGGCATGATCCCTACGTTGATAGCCATTGCTGATATTTCACGAATTCCAGTGTTTTTTTTTATCATTTACAACTCTGACATGTTAATAAACATCATAAAATAAAAAATACAACCTACGACTGAGCAATTTATTTATTTTTCAATCTTACATATTCTGTTCCATCCTGTTACTAGAATTTTTCTATACGGTAACAAGCAGAGGTGAAATAAATAAAGAATGCATATCAGGAACACGAAGGCTCATAAAATTCTTATCACATTTTTGCTCAATTCCGCCCAGTTTCTCCATTCTCTTCTCGTATATGTACCATATAAGCTCAACAGGCAATGAAGACCTAAAAAAGATATCTTATATTTTACATCATTAGGTCATTATTATTGAACAGAAATATATTAATAGTTCTTGTGGCTTTCCTTGTAGTTCTATATAGTGACCTAAAAAAGGACAAGAAGACACATAAAAAGACGATAAGAAACTGAGGTCTGATCGGTGAAGTTGATGCATTAATGATTTAAGCCGCCTATGCATCACTGTCGGCCCATACCCCAATTTCATCCATCCTATAAATATTCTGTTACTCTGGAACCAAGCGTAAAGATCCTTTATGGATTAATACCAATGACAGGTATTTAGACAGGTTACATAGAGGTGGAACGAAAAATTACACACCATTACTGAAGTTAGTATAGATCATTTTGAAAACTCAATCTTTGATCCAGTCACGATGATCCAGGACATATTCCACGTAGCCTTTAAATTTTACAAAGTCCCTTATCCTATCATAAATAATTACATTCTTTATTATAGTTGAAGCATATCCATTGGATAAATCTGATCCCTGCAGTGTGGCTTCTCTGATTGCTTGCTGTAGAACAAGTCCCAATGGCATCAAATTTAAACGATGAAGGTGCTATGAAACTGTATATTACAGCAAACCTGTTTCAATGTATAAAATGTAAACTGTTATTATACTGTTGTTTCCTAAACCCATTTATCTGAAACAATATTTAAAAAAAGTGTAAATATTTGTTTCCAATCTTGTAAAACATGAACTTTTTGTATGATATAAATTCAGATTTATGTATATTAGTAGAGGAAATTTTATACAAATAAGTTAGAAAAATCGAAAGATAGATTTATTGGGAATGTACATCGTGCCCTACGAAAATATTTCTACTACATTTGAGCGACCCCCAGTTGTGTGTACGTCAGCTATGTCATATTTTTCTGAAGAGCACTATAATATTTAAACTTAGCTATCTATAATACAATTAAAACAACAAAAACAAATCCTATCGTTATTTCTTGTATTATCCCATATTAAAACTAAAAATGCCGTATATCCATAATTATAGTATATTTAGATATTTTTTCTTTCAAGCTATTCATAAATTTGGACGATGTCCTCTCAATAAATTATTATAATCACCGTGATATTGTTTCATATACGGGTAAAATGTGGATGAATTGTAGATAAAAACTATCATTATATTTTTGGTATAATAAGCATATTTGAACTTTCAGAATGCATAGAAACGTCATAAGAAGTAATGCAACAAGAAGATATTTCCAATAGCAAGAGGGGTTTACTTGACTCCCTGACCCCCCGTTTCCACCGCCAATGTTCTTAGCATATCTGGGGAAACACAACCTCTGCATTCTAGGTTATCTCGCCTTGCCAACGCGTACTTAGAAGAATTATAATCAGGGTTTTATTAACGATCTTGAGTTATTCACGTTTTTTGATAAATAACTCTATTTCGCCGTTCAATCCAATCTCGTTACATCAAGACAGATTATACGTTTACTTTAAAAGAGGGAATACACAACATAAACAAAATAGGTTTTCTGACATCTGTAAATAAATTGATATCCCTAGGAGCAACGTCCACACTGTTCTATTATGGAAATAGTTATATAAACATTTTAACAGTTAAAATACAACTAGTCACAGATGTTTTTAATTAGACTTACTTAAAATAAATATTACTCTAAGTTTTCGCTTGAACGTTCAGTGAAAACACAAAAGAGATAACTCTTTAAATTCTTCTCTTTCTGATAGTTATATTTCACTTACCAAATATATTTAAAGTGGACCAATATGAGTAATTTATACAACCTGTGAGGTGTTTCGGTGAAATCGCTTTTTATATCGTCTGCCCTGATAGTTGCAGTCGTGCTGGGTTCTATTCCAGGGTTGTGATATCGCCTTATAATTTTATCTTACCCGCGCCCTCACTGTGCGCTGGTAGAGATCGATGTGATACACAAGGTTTAACGTAAGTGAACAGAAAATCTCAGACTCGTTCAGAGCGAATTCAGTTATTCGCACTCTTCAATAGAACGATATCATCACAGTTTTCTGTTCTATGTCTCGCGATTTTACGTAAATAAATGTCGATTAGAACTGTCAATGCCCCGTTCTAAAATGTGACGTTTAGAAATAACTCCTATTGTGACGACGACTATTTGGCAATTTTTTGTGCGCGAGAAAACAGATTTTTAATATCGGTGGTCCGCGAGATCTTTATTCCACAGCCGTTGACTCGAACCGGTCTCTGTATCGTCTGCTCGTTTCTTCTTTCTTCAGTGTGTTGTTGTGCTGTGTTAAGCTGAGGTTATGATTTGGCTTTACAAATATCAAAATAAATATTAAATATATCAAACCAAACAAATTCGTTCTTTATACTAATAACATAAAATTATCATATAAAGTTAACCTGAAAGAAACATGTCACTAACTACGATAAACTATTAGCTGCTCCTAATCTGTACTACGCAACAAATTGTTAATTTTAGGAATAGGATGCCAAGCTTATGCGGCCTATAGGATGCAAAATATACGTTTGCAAACTAGGAAAGGTAGTGAAGGGTCGTAGAACCTATAGTGAATAGATACACTACTATCACTAACCGCGATAACCTATAAACGGCTGCTAACCTATCCTACGCACCGAATTATTAATCTTAGGAAGAGGATAACAAGCTTATACGACTTATAGGATGCAAAATATACGTTTGCAGACTAGGAAAGGTAGTGAAGGGTAGTAGAACCTATATTTAATAGATACGCTACTATCACTAACCGCGATAACCTATAAACGGCTGCTAACCTATCCTACGCACCGAATTATTAATCTTAGGAATAGGATAACAAGCTTATACGGCTTATAGGATGCAAAATATACGTTTGCAAACTAGGAAAGGCAGTGAAGGGTAGTAGAACCTATATTTAATAGATACACTACTATCACTAACTGCGATAACCTATAAACGGCTGCTAACCTATCCTACGCACCGAATTATTAATCTTAGGAATAGGATAACAAGCTTATACGGCTTATAGGATGCAAAAATATACGTTTGCAAACTAGGAAAGGCAGTGAAGGGTAGTAGAACCTATATTTAATAGATACACTACTATCACTAACTGCGATAACCTATAAACGGCTGCTAACCTATCCTACGCACCGAATTATTAATCTTAGGAATAGGATAACAAGCTTATACGGCTTATAGGATGCAAAATATACGTTTGCAGACTAGGAAAGGTAGTGAAGGGTAGTAGAACCTATATTTAATAGATACGCTACTATCACTAACCGCGATAACCTATAAACGGCTGCTAACCTATCCCACGCACCGAATTATTAATCTTAGGAATAGGATAACAAGCTTATACGGCTTATAGGATGCAAAATATACGTTTGCAAACTAGGAAAGGTAGTGAAGGGTAGTAGAACCTATATTTAATAGATACGCTACTATCACTATTTGCTAACCTATCCTACGCACCGAATTATTAATCTTAGGAATAGGATAACAAGCTTATACGGCTTATAGGATGCAAAATATACGTTTGCAAACTAGGAAAGGTAGTGAAGGGTAGTAGAACCTATATTTAATAGATACACTACTATCACTAACTGCGATAACCTATAAACCGCTGCTAACCTATCCTACGCACCGAATTATTAAATTTACTTAACGATTACAAATCGTGGTGACTCACCAAATATACGATATATGGCGAATGCGTATTCTCCGTACCAGGCTCCTCTCCTCGACTCGACTTGACACCACGACGTCCGCAAGCAAACTCCTCTCCTCGAATCGACTTCACACAACGAAGTCAGCAGGTACACTCTCTCCTCGAATCAACTTCACACCACGACGTCCGCAGGCAAAACTCTCTGTCCCTTGTCGGGTCGGCTGTATAAGTAGACCGCCAGCCGGTCATGCGCAGAAACGCGTTTTCGTCAGTCTGTCGGCATACGCTGCAGCGGCTACATCGGAGCTCCGGCTACTGCACTGCCCCGAGTAGAGAGGTTACCTAACCTCAAATTAACTCCTTCTAATGGAAGGACTACGACGACGACGACTATCGACGAAAATAAATCGACACATCTACTCGTCAAAATAAACGTTTTCTCATTTAAGAACAAAAAAAAAACGGGGTATAAATTTGAACCTTACACCCTCCACTTACTTCCTGGAGAAAATAAAAACTGAAAAAAAGACTCTGAAGTCGGATTAACGAAACAAAATAAAACTTGCACTTCTCATAAGTTGAACGTAAAATAATAAAGGCAAACTAAAATAGTACACTTCGTTCTCCCATTAACGAATTCCCCTACGCCCTGTAGGCGAATAATAAGAGAATTCTTCCAAAACGGTCGCATTCTTTCCCATTTTCTTTTTCTTCGGGAAGACGGAGAGACCCAATTTCCGTACATTGACTCTCTTCCGTGACGTATCCGGTATTTGGATTTTCTTGGTACGGCTTCTTATTTGACATATTTCTTTAAGTCTTTGACGTGAGCTCGTAGCACATTCCTTTCTCGACCACAGAGGCTATAGATGTTTGATCCGAACTTTTCTACAATTTTATAAGGCCCGTCGTATTTCGCCGCTAGCTTCGAGGAGAAAGAGTCAATCACCGACGAGAGATGGTGTTGTTTCAGCCACACCAACTCCCCAACTCGGAAGTTTTCCTCTCTCCGCCTTAGGTTGTAATATTTTGCCTGAGATCGACTCGCTCTTTCTAAATTCGAATGGCATTGCTTGTACAGTTTCGCGAAAGCTTCTAATCTTTTCCGGTTCGTATCTGTCACATGAGACTCGGAGTCATCTTGCCCATTCTGTACCTCTAGGGGGCCATGGATTGCATTCGGTAACCGCAATTCCCGTCCAAAATTTAATAAAGCTGGAGTAAATCCCGTAGAATCATGTACGGCGGTGTTCATGGCGTACCTGAATTCGTTCAAGTGTATGTCCCAAAGCCGTTGATCTTCTTTGACGTACTGTGCGATCATCGTCTTTAGGACTCGATTCGCCCGCTCCACCGGATTCTCTTGAGGCGTGTAGGGTGCTGTCAGTTGATGTTCGATACCCCAACTCTCCAGTAAATTACGCCATAGCTTGGCCGTAAACTGCGATCCATTATCAGTGATGGTGACCTCTGGTGCGCCGTATCGAAAAAGCACCAAATTTTGAAATGCGTTCACCACATTCGTCGCGGTCACTGATTTTAACGAACACAGTTCTACCCATTTCGTGAAGATATCCTGTACGACTAGGATAAACCTCGCACCTCTTCGTGAACGTGGCAAGGGTCCTATTATATCGGCTGTGACCTTATACCATGGACCGGTTGGTCTCCGAAAGTACATCTTTCCTGCTGGTTTCCGTTGTTCAACCTTGTGCGCCTGACAAGACTGACATCTTCTAACATAATTCTTCACATCCGTGAGCAATCCCGGCCAATAATACCTCTCTTGGACTCGCTTTGCCGTTTTTCTTATTCCGAGATGGCCGGCCGTTTCGCGATCGTGATTTTCATTCAACACTGCTTCTCGCTTGTCTTTTGGCACACACAGTTTCCAATTTAGAGAGTCGTCGAACCTATTCGCCCTTCCTCGGGGCTTATACTTCATAAGGTTTCCTCCGGCAATCCTTAAATTTCGGCACGTGTCGGGCTTGGAGGTAACTCTAGCGAACATCTTGTGGTACCAATCTCGCTTTAAATCCGATTCCTTTTCCAAAACTCCTGCGCTAGAGCATAACTGAGCGCTGTTTGCACCTTCTACGGGGTAGCGAGACAGAGCATCTGCCACTCTGTTTAGTGTACCCTTCCGGTAATGAATCTCAAAATCGTTCTGCTGAAGTTCTAGCACCCACCGAGCTAGTCGTCCCGTCGGCTGCTGAATATTCATCAGCCATTTGAGAGCCTGATGATCGGTAACGGCGATAAATTTGTACCCCTCCAGATATGGCCTAAATTTCTTTACCGCCCATACTAACGCCAAACATTCCTTTTCAGTAACGGTGAACTTTTTCTCACCGTCGGTCAACAATCGGCTAGCAAATGCTATAACGCGTTCTCTCTTATCGATTTTCTGAGTCAATGCTGCACCCAGTCCATCATTCGAAGCATCTACTTCTAGCCAAAACGTTTGTTGAAAATCGGGACACGCTAGTATTGGTGTATCGGAAAGCTTATCTTTAAGCTCGAGAAACGCACTCTGTTGTTCGTCCGTCCAATCCCACTTTTCACTTTTCTTTAAAAGTTTGGTTAGAGGTCTAGTTGATTTGGCGAAATTCTCCACAAATCTTCTATACCAAGAAGCGAGTCCTAGGAAGCTTCTCAAAGAGCGAACTGAAGTAGGAGTGGGGAACTCTCGGATGGCTCGTACCTTTTCTGGGTCTGTACGAATTCCGTCTTTATTTACAACGTGGCCTAAATATTTTAATTCTCGTTTGCAGAATTGACATTTCTCTGCATTTGGTTTCAGACCAGCGCCTCGTAGCCTATTGAAGACATCCTTGAGAAGCGTTAAGTGTTCTTCAAACGTCTTACTGACAATAATTAGGTCATCTAAATAAGCAAATGCTTTTGGCTCTAGCTCGGGACCTATAATTTGGTCTAGTAATCGTTGGAACGTTGCTCCAGCAGAATGCAATCCAAACGGCATTACCCGAAAATGGTACAGGCCCTTGCCAGGTACGGTGAAAGCAGTGAGAGGTTTGCTTTCTTGCGAAAGGGGTACCTGCCAATATCCTTGTTTCAAATCGATGGTAGAGATGAAGGAGGCTTCTCTCAATTTCTCCAAAATCGAATTTATTTGGGGCAACGGGTACGCGTCTTTCTCGCTGACGCCATTTAATTTTCTAAAATCTATGCAGAAACGATATTTCCCACTGGGTTTCTTCACGAGCACTATCGGAGAACTCCACGGGCTCGACGATGGTTCTATAACTCCATCTTGTAACATCTTATCAACTTCCTCGTTAATGATCTGTTGCATCGCCGGATTTCTAGGATAGTATCGTTGTTTTATCGGTTCGTTCTTGCTGAGTTTGATTCGATGCTCCACCAAAGTTGTTTTTCCCGAGCAGGACTCGAATTTAGGAAGCTCTTCCTGTAAAAATTCGTTCAATATGTGTCTCTCTTCGTCATCTAGTGAACTAACCTCCTCTGGTACTCTGTCGCTATTCATACAGCTGACGTCGGTCACACGACTGTCATATAGATCTCCGCCGCAGTTAACTGATACCAAATTTAATGGTCGGATCAGGTCCATGCCCAGGATGATCGGGGCAGTCAGCGACGGCAAATACGCAGTTGCTACGTCCAGCTCGTGATCGGTGATTCTGCATTTAAAGCGATATATGCTCGAGACGGACACTTGAGTATTGTCGGCTAGTGAGATTTTGAATTGTTTCCTCGCAGGTAGAACGCCTACTTTCCCCAGGAAATCGGCTACCTCTTCATTAATGAGTGACGCCACTGCACCGGTATCAATCAACGCTTTGAAGTTTCTTCCGTAAATCTCCACGTTCGTGTACGGTCTTGGGTCATCAATATCGATTCGATTGTTCATGCCACAAAAATTTTTAATTTTGTCGAGCCATTCATTCCATTCTTTTGGGGTAGTCAGTTTTGACTTCGGTTTGGACTCCGGTGACCCCCAACTCCCGAAGTCCTCGCTTCGTTTCCCGATTGCCTACAATCACATGATGTCGTTTTAACACCTGGCTTCTTACAGTTGAAACATTTCAAATTCCTTGGTTTTCTACAATTTCTATAGAGATGGCCTGGTATTTCGCAGTTCCAACATACTATCCCTCGTATACTATTAGGCTTTGACGGGTTATTTTGGTCGCCACAAGTTTGCATGTGTGTAGTGGCTCTCTGATCGGTGGACGGTTCATTGAAAGATACTTTCCGGTGCCCGCTGTCGGATGGCCTGGTTTGCGCAGTTTTAAGTTTATCCTGAGTTTCCGTCCTGGGATGTGCAGTCCTAGACACGGCATATGCTTGAAAACTTTCTTTCAGTTGCTGAGATCTACCTTTGCTTTGAAATGCTGTTTCCGGAACTAGCGCTTGAGCAGGACTCGGTGGAGGGCGATAATTAAGTTTTTCTCGTAGACAAGTTTCATACTCATCAGCAACCTTCATTAGTCCGGCTAAGTTCACGAAATCTCTCCTTCGAACATACATTTTATACGTCGGGTGCGTATTATTGTAGATTCTCTCTAACTTTTCAGTCTCCGAAAATCCTCCTCTTCTTCTGATGAGAGTAGACAGAGCAACAACGTATTGTTTAAAACAGTTCTCCATCGCCTTGGGTTCGTTTTCGAATTTCATCATCCAGATGAACGATATACCCCGGTGGCAGGTACTGTATCTGAAAGTCTCGAAGAAAATCTACAAAGTTTGCCCAAATATCTCGATTATTTCTGTACCACAAAAGTGCACTCTCTTTTAGCAGTTCAGGTAGAGCTTTTAGCATTCGATCTTGTTGGACTTCATAAGCATCCATCAATTCGTGTAGTCGTTCTAAGAACGATATGGCGTCAGTATCTCTCCTGCCATCAAAACGAAGATTCCATTTGCGCACCATATTGCACAATGTAGCGGTGTCTGAAATGCTGTGTGGGTTACTCTCGAAACCAGACGCCATGTTTCCTGACTGCGTATTAGTGAACTCGTAATACTGTTGTGGTAGCGAGTTTGATGGATGTACGTTCCGGGATGCCATCAATTCATACTCTGAATTCTGGCTCAACTCTCTCGGGGTTGTTTGTTCGAAAGTAGTTGCTCTAGTCGCTACGAGTTGGGACTGTGGTCGTACAGCTCCTGACATTATTCGCTTAACTTCTTCGAACGTAGCGGTAGGCGGGAGACCAAGCATCTCTCTAATAACTTCCATCTCTGTTCCTGTCTTCGATTGCACATTTTCGTTATTTGGGACAGTTTCGCCGCTCGTTGCTCGACTCACACTTCCATATTCCGTAGGAGCAAATCCGAGGGAAGGGCTCTTCGCAATCCCACTTCGTGCTAATCGCACTAATTCTGCTCGCAACTGTTGGCTATTTCCGTCATTCGGTACTCCATATTTATTAAGTTCAGCTTGTAGCTGCGGTTTGGTGAGCTTATAAACCCAGCTAACCCTTGCATCCAAGTCGGTTGATATATTGCCGTCATCGGCGCTTGGAGTACCAAAGTCTGAGGATTTATCGGATGTCCTGTTTGAACGGTCTTTGGTATTACTCCAGTAGAAGTAGACGTCGTAGGCGGAGGCTTCGTTGTTTTTGAATCTGTTTTCTTTGTATCGCTTGTAGTACCGCTTTCTCCTCCATTAATATACATCCAAAATACGTTCCATCCAAGAAGGTTTAGAATGGTTCTCAGAAACCTTAAAATGTATAGATCCATTTTCAATAGTTATTCGCAGTAAGTTTGTGTATTTTAAGTTGTCTCTGTCGTATCACTTAGTATTTTGTCTTTCGATTTCTATTCTTTTCAGTCCAATTGTTCGGGCGCCATTTTATGTGAGGTGTTTCGGTGAAATCGCTTTTTATATCGTCTGCCCTGATAGTTGCAGTCGTGCTGGGTTCTATTCCAGGGTTGTGATGTCGACTTATAGCTATTTCTATCTTACCCGCGCCCTCACCGTACGCTGGTAGAGATCGATATGATACACAAGGTTAAACGTGAGTGAACAGAAAATCTCAGACTCGTTCAGAGCGAATTCAGTTATTCGCACTCTTCAATAGAACGATATCATCACAGTTTTCTGTTCTATGTTTCGCGATTTTACGTGGATAAATGTTGATTAGAGCTGTCAATGCCCCGTTCTAGAATGCGACGTTTAGAAATAAATCCTATTGTAACGACGACTATTTGACAATTATTTGTGCGTGAGAAAAACAGATTTTTAATATCGGTGGTCCGCGAGATCTTTATTCCACAGCCGTTGGCTCAAACCGGTCTCAGTATCGTCTGCTCGTTGCTTCTTCCTTCAGTGTGTTGTTGTGCTGTGTTAAGCTGAGGTTATGTTTTGACTTTATAGTATCAAAATAAAATATTAAATATATTAAACCAACAGATTCCTTCTCCATACTAACAAGACTAACGTTAACGTATAGGTTTATAAGTTAAGCTGGAAGCAAACTGTCTAAGGGAAGTCTTGTGTTATATCTCTCTCCTGTGAAGGAGCTAAATCCCTTCAAGCAAATATATTTAGGTTATTTAATACAAGTATCCTTGTTCAGCAATAATACAGATATTTCGTGTGTACTATTTTCCTCTTTAAGCCCTTAGTATCAAATATGCTAATATTAACAAGCATTAAAAGTTTGTTATAGCCTACAACCTAACATTCACTTTGAAACATACTCTTCGAAGTAGGAAGTAAAGCTTATGCGATTTACAGGGCACCAAACAAATATTATTTAGAAACCGGGCTGAGAATTCAGAGGTTTATTAAGCCAATGAATAATATATCTGTAAACAAGGCTGTTACCTAGATAGCCTAAATTAAGTTCCCAGCCTATCCTGGCGTTAATCAATAACTTTGAGCTTAGGCTATTAGGCCTACATGACTTAAAGTAAGCAAAATATATTATCATGAGCTATAGAAAGGTTTATATATGCTATATCTAGTAGATTGACCAAGTACATACACCTAACTTATCTTATGCACCAAACTATTAACTTTTAAGAATAGGATAACAAACCTATACAGCTTATAGGATGCAAAATATGCGTTTGCAAACTAGGACAGGTAGTGAAAGGTAATAGAACCTATATTTAATAGATATTCTACTGTCACTAGACGAGATAGCCTATAAGCTGGTCTTAACCTATCCTACGCACCGAATTATCAATTTTAGGAATAGGATCACAAACCTACGCGGCTTATAGGATGCAAAATACGCGTTTGCAAACTAGGATAGGTAGTGAAGGGTAGTGTAACCTATAATGAATAGATACGTTACTGGCGCTAACCGCAATAACCTATAAGCTGCTGTTAACCTATCCTACGCACTGAATTATTAATTTTAGGAATAGGATAACAAGCCTACGCGGCTTTTAGGATGCAAAATACACGTTTGAAAACTAGGACAGGTAGTGAAAGGTAATAGAACCTATATTTGATAGATACAATACTGTCACCAAACGAGATAACCTATAAGCTGCTGTTAACCTATCCTACGCACCGAATTACTAATTTTAGGAATAGGATAACAAGCCTACGCGGCTTTTAGGATGCAAAATACACGTTTGCAAACTAGGACAGGTAGTGAAAGGTAATAGAGCCAATATTTGATAGATACACTACTGTCACCAAACGAGATAACCTATAAGCTGCTGTTAATCTATCCTACGCACCGAATTATTAATTTTAGGAATAGGATAACAAGCCTACGCAGCTTATAGGATGCAAAATACGCGTTTGCAAACTAGGACAGGAAGTGAAAGGTAATAGAACCTATATTTGATAGATACACTACTGTCACCAAACGAGATAACCTATAAGCTGCTGTTAACGTATCCTACGCACCGAATTACTAATTTTAGGAATAGGATAACAAGCCTACGCGGCTTATAGGATGCAAAATACACGTTTGCAAACTAGGACAGGTAGTGAAAGGTAATAGAGCCAATATTTGATAGATACGCTACTGTCACCAAACGGGATAACCTATAAGCTGCTGTTAACCTATCCTACGCACCGAATTATTAATTTTAGGAATAGGATAACAAGCCTACGCGGCTTATAGGATGCAAAATACGCGTTTGCAAACTAGGACAGGTAGTGAAAGGTAATAGAACCTATATTTGATAGATACACTACTGTCATCAAACGAGATAACCTATAAGCTGCTGTTAACCTATCCTACGCACTGAGTTATTAATTTTAGGAATAGGATAACAAGCCTACGCGGCTTACAGGGTGCAAAATACGCGTTTGCAAACTAGGACAGGTAGTGAAAGGTAATAGAACCTATATTTAATAGATACACTACTGCCACCAAACGAGATAACCTATAAGCTGCTGTTAACCTATCCTACGCACCGAATTATTAATTTTAGGAATAGGATAACAAGCCTACGCGGCTTATAGGATGCAAAATACACGTTTGCAAACTAGGACAGGTAGTGAAAGGTAATGGAATCTATAATTAATAGATACACTACTGTCACTAAACGAAATAACCTATACTACGCACCGAATTATTAATTTTTCAAAGATTCCGTAGAATTCAAGGTTAACGAATCAGCACTAGTTTTTATATTCAATATTCGTACTGTTTTTAAATTCCCTTAATGATTACAATTCGGGGTGACTCACCAAAAGACGATATATGCCGACTGCGTATTCTCTCGTACAGGGCTCTCGTATTCCTCGACTCGACTTCAGACTTCATAAACCGACGTCCGCAAGCGAAAACTCTTCTCCTCGAATTGGCTTCACTCCACGACGTTAGCAAGCAAAAACTCTCTGTCCCTTGTCGGATCGGCTGCATAAGTAGGCCGCCAGCCGGTCATGCGCAGAGACGCGTTTTCGTCAGTCGTCGCCAGACGCTGCAGCGGTCACATCGGAGCTCCGGCTAACTGCACTGCCCCGAGTAGAGAGGTTCCCTAACCTCAAATCGACTCCTTCTAATGGAATGACGACGACGACTATCGACGAAAAAAAATAAATCGACACACCTACTTGTCAAAATAAACGTTTTCTCATTTAAGAGAAAAAAAAAACGGGGTATAAAATTGAACCCTTACAACATTACTTACGATAGTGAAATCTTACTTCCGCGGTTTTGTTTCACCCTCTCTGTCAAAAATGCACTATCTTTGTTAATGTTTCGCTCGGTTTGTATCAACGGGAGAATAAATAACCTACTGTGTTTCAGTTAAGTGTTATTTAAACCTGTTTGTCACCTCAGTCACTGTGTTTATGAAGGACTTTTCAAGACATACATAAATATATACAGATATACGTATATCTGTTTATTAATTATATGTTTAAACATTTGTTCATATTACACTATTTTCTTATTTGTACATTTTATGCACATGAAGACGATTTATTCAACCGAAATATAGTCCCTATGCTTTGAAAAAAGTTATATATATATATATGTGTGTGTGTGTTTGTGTGTTTTATATATATATATATATATATGAATTAAATTTTTATAAATGGCAATAGCCTAATTTAATTTTTTCAATAACATTGAATCACAAAAAGTACTTGCTCTGCCGAAACTCAAACCCGGATATCTCACTTGCCGGGTGAATGTGCTACTATTACACCACAGAGCCCATATATATATATATATATATATATATATATATATATATATATAATGTTGTGTAACTATATTAGGAAGGTCAATAAATACTCACTACATGACTATTTCTAATAAAACATACTTTATTCTTTTTAATTATTTCCATTACCATAAAAAGACTATAAAATTGTACAGTAAGCACAATTCAATTATATTTTAAAGAAATGTATGTATTCTTGAAATGAAATAGTAAATAGAACGGGAATATTAAAATGTCACTTTCATAAACTTGAAACTTACTTGTCGAAAAACAAAAGAAAAGTTCTACTACAGCTATATTATGTGTAGAAAGTTTGGATGATCTACCTTGCTTAGGGATCGTGTCTAAAGCATCACAGTGCACTCAACTGTGCACCCGATTGTACAATTACAAATCTCTTCATCTGGCTTGCACTGGATGGCTGCTGTAATTTTATGAATTGATATAAGAGTAATATCTATATTAAAAATGACTGTTACGAAATTATTCTTATGGCAACCTCATAAGGTTCAAAATACGATCCATATTATTTGGCCATCCTCTAATATAATGTTACTACCAGCAGATTTATTTGTCTGGTAAATAAAGTAACAAAGAAACACTTCTAAAGGATTATACCAGTTAACCATCCAGTAAACGTAACCTCTGACAAACCAATGCTTCTAGTAAAATTATTCTTATAATTGACTAAACTCCCTTAAGGAAAGAAGCGCATGTTATTTTAATCCACGGTAACCTTACCATCCCTAAACATGTTATTTGGTTGAGAAAGGTTACCGTATTTAGTAAAATGATCTTTAGGTACTCCAAACTACTTTATCTTTAAACCCTCTGTGGCACCTGAGATTAGACAAAATTCTAGCTTAGTTCGTGTACCCACTAGAAAATGCCTTAAAGCTATCGATATCTTGTTTTTATTACAAAAATGAAGGATAAAGATATCTATATTTTAAGTTGATTTCGGAGATGGGATTTTCCAGGGAGTTAAAAATACCATAATATTCAAAACTTTTTTATTTTAAATAAGTTGCGAGTTTGAGGGTGTTTTGTGGCTTAACCTTTGGAGATACGACAAAAAGCGACTGGTCCTTTCATCTTTGAAATTTACAGGTATTAAAATGTTTTACAAGTGTATTTTACCTTGTACGACTGGTTTGCAAAATAAACAGCTTGTGAGAAAACACTATAACTGTCAGCCATTTTATACTTTTTGCAGTAGTGGAATAACCACCACCTTGAAAGTCTTCATTGTTTAAGACTGAATAACGAACTCATTCAAGCTATATGTCAGTACTACCTATGTACACATTTTCAAGTTATGGTAGTTTTGGATTCAGGAGGTCATGGTCGGAGAAATTTCTAAAAGATTTTCGGCAATTTCGAAACAAGGAAATTAATATCCAATAGGATATTAAATCTTATTTCAACACAAAGAATAGCAAATATAAATGAAATAAAACGTTTTTTAATGATCTGACATAACATTTAGTATAAACTAATGGCACAATTTATTAAATCAAATAAATAAAGTAACACAACATTATGCATGTTGTAAAAACAATTATCTAGTTATTTCCTGTTATTTACTATTTTTCTGTGAAAAAAACCATTAAAAACAAAGTCTGCAATATGATCTCTTCCTTTGGTGAATTTATAACCTGACGCACTATCAACTGAGGATGAGATTGGATTGTAGATATAGAAAGATAATGTAAATAATTCTTTTTTATCTCTGTGCGATATAAATTTCCGGAAAACACAAGTTTCAATCACAATCATCAATTTTTCATCATCCAAAACCAACTTTAAACAAAGAATGAGAACAAACAAAATCTCTTTAAGATAAGGGACTAAAATACAGGATGAATTAATTTAGAGAAATCTATGAAATAACTGCTCTTCTGATATTATAATATAATGCGTTATCTAAAGTAAGTGATGGAAATTATGTAACAGGTAGACTACTTAAAAGTAAATCTATCGTCATAGATAAAATCTGTGATCATATTTTACAACTGATTATTCATCATAGGTAGCAAAAACCTAATTTAACAAGGTTTTCCAACAAAAAAGTTTGATAAATATGTACATTTAGGACTGGATTTATGACGCTTCTAACTTGGATTGTTTACTCGAATTGACAACAGTTGTAATTTGTCAATGACATTTTTGTTTAGTAAATAAAAATCTCAACGTTTCTGAATGTTTACTAATAAAGATAAAACGTTACATTTTTTGGGAAGAATCCGCGAGTAAAAAATATAGTTTATAGTGATTTATTTATCAAAAAACTTTTAATTTTGAAAATATGGACACACTGTTTCCTAGCAAACCACATTGTGTAGGTAAATAATACTAACTAAATACTCGTAAATTAAAATGAGTTCTTCAATAAAATAATACTGAATACTAAGTAACGAAACATAAACAAATCTATTAAGTGACAATATTGATCTAAGAATTTGCTGATTCATTATAAGTGTACTGGAAGGTTAAAAATGTTATAAAAAAATAAATAACGCATTAGTTTTACCGGCTTATTTAATAATTCTGTGCTATATTTATATACATACTTTAATAAATCAAATTTAGAGACATAAATAAATAAGGTGATAATTACACCTCTTATTTCTAACTATGCCATGAATAATCAGATATTATTTCACTGGATTAAGTAAAAGATATGCATGAGAGACTAAAAAGTATCAGCCATAATTAAATACTCGTGAAACAAATATTACCGTGCATTAATACGTCGCGTAACATCGTATGACACTCTACCTTTGTTGTAATAACGCTGTTTTAGGTTTATAACTTCTTTGATAACACTGTTTTAACCTTGGATATAAATATGTTTTAATTAACTTTGCATTTCTAACCACAACAGGTTGAAAATGCAGTAAGTAATATTTATGATTGAGAGAACATTAAATAGTAGAAGTTTTACGTACACATATGCTGGATTATATACCTTTCTGTTTTACTAAGATGTTTTTAATTGGGCCTCAACAGAGATGGAAGCCAAAATAAAAATTCAATGACAACTTTTATGGCATTTCCATGCTTCATTTTGTTAGATGAGGGTAGGACTGTGAGTGGTGAAAATATCTCACGTTTTCGTTATATATGTGACAATTTAATTATTTTATTACAAATACAGTTATACGTAATAATAAAAACAAATCGCCGTTTTAGATATTGGAAAATAGCATTTATAACCTAAAATTAACATACATCGGACGATTATTTACTGCTTTTGTTTGTAGCAATGAACCTATACGGCATGTTTCACAGCCCCATAGCAATGAACATGTACGGCATGTTTCACAGCCCCATAGCAATGAACATGTACGGCATGTTTCACAGAGGCCCAATGTACTCCGCCTCAGGATACCCTAAAATGCATATATCCTCTACTCTCCATAACCAAGTTTCAGCGTCATAGCAATAATACTTTCAATTAATACGTGTGTATGGGAGAAATAAAAAACTTAACGAATTAGGTCTTAATTGTTTTGGCGGAATTCAAGAGAAAAAGGAACAATTATTGACAGTTCATAATAAATCCTTCTAAGAATGATATCTTGAAGCATAATTAATCAACATCGACTAAATATTTTAAGTTAATTTTTTGCACGTTTAGTGCATAATAATATATGTTTTTGTATTATGAATAGGTATTTATAAAAACATTTAAGTCTAAGGGATAACATAGTGACCTAATTTATGTAATTACTTGAATTAATTTTATTGCACAAATATTGCATTGACTATAAAGTGTCTTAGTACTGTTATGTAGATGACTCTGTTGTCACATTTTCCTAACCATTTTAAATAAGTGATAACTGATTTTAAATACCGGAGCGAAATATTACATTATATCAGCCATATACATTTTATGTTACTGGATATTGTATGTAAAGTTATTACAAAAATGTATTTATTGGAATATATATATTTTAACAGACAATTTAAGTATTAAATAGTTTAATTAATAAAGCCGTTGCTTTATTATTATAGTTTGATATTATGAATGTATTTATAATAAAATATTACCAATACTTTAACTGTCCGTTAAGGCTCTTCACAAATTTTATTATTGCGAAACTACAATTTGGGATTTTTAATACTCCATAGTTCACGATTACATATTTTCCTAGATTTTTTAACGTGAATCTACTACTTTAATTGAGAGAGTATATATTATTATCTGATTATAAACAGTTTATTTCATTCACTTCCCATAATTCTGTCATATCCGTAATAAATAATTAACTTACAGTAAAACGTTAAAAGAACGTGTTTTTCCTGATACAATGACTAGAATTATTTGGTTTAGTATACTTTGGTAATTCGAATTCTTACTACCTTAAGTAGTTATTCAATTCTTAAACTTCTGAAATGTTTAAAACAGGACGAGAAAATAAAAAATTTAATTATTACATTTACTCCAAAAAAGGTTTTTGCACTGCTTCAGAAATGGCAGGATATACTTATTAGCTAGATAAGATTAGGTTGAGGGGCGCCTTCTGTCAAGATCCACGTGAAAGGATTTTGGGCATTAATCTCAGGCATCTCTTTAGAAGAAGGGGAAGCCAGTACTGTATCAGCCTCTCAGCTATAGAGTAGCACACCTGTATGTCTAGGCTAGGAACAGCCCCACCTGCACTTAAGAGGCTCCACCAACTCCAACAGTCCCCCCCGCAGTAGACGATACCTAACTATCTACCTTTGTTCCACAGTATCGCGAAATTTGCTGTTAGTGATATGGTGCTTCTGATAATACATAGGATCTAGGTTTATGTGATTAGTTTTTGCTGTATCCCGTGTAGGTTCTACTGGAAGGTATAAACCAGAAGTGGACCCTCCTAGGAAACATAATAAAATTTCCCATAGAGTTATAAAAGTTAGTTTTTACTGCCAATGATACAATATTTAAGATAGACTTATTACCATATTACTGTTTAATAACACAGACATATAAGTTTTAAAGAAACCATGGTTTAATTTGTAACTAAGCATTTTTGTATAGTAAATGAAAATAGCAATCTATTAAACCATTTGGCAATTGGCCACCTAATGAATGTTAATCTTGTAGGTAGATTACTGAAAAGAAGAGAGAGATCCTACAATGATCCTGCCATAGTTGAAAATATTATTTTGTTTGAAATATTGATGTATTTTCTATTTTTTCATCCATCCCCATCCAATCTGGATTGCTTTTAGTTCAATATTATAATTTTACAAAAGATTCCCCTGCTTAAATGTTATTAATAAATCTATCAAAAACGGCCATATTTATTTCCTAAACAATTTCCTTTATTTCCTTAAAAGTATTTCTTATTGTACTTTTTTAGGGCTATATAATGAACTTTCCTTCAATAAATAAATAAAATAATAGATGTTCTTGAATAAGTAGGCTTTCTCTAATAAATACGGACAAAACTGTGTCAAAACAATATTTAATGCTAAATACATGTTTTAATTGTATGTAAATGAAGTTTTTACTAGTAATTTATAGACACTGTGTACAGTACAGATGCTCATGTTATAATATGAGCTAAATAAATTATTATTATTTTAAAAGAGAAAGATAATTAGTACATTGGTAAACCGTGTTAAGGAGGAATAATACTAATAGAAAAATCAAAGAGTAGAGATGAGAATAAAATTAAATCCTCACCTAGAGGGACAGAGGAAGTGGTAAACACAGCCATATGAGACGGTGAATTGTAGGCTTCTTGTCGTGACTGTTGATACCGTGATATATCAATCTTGTCACACGCGTGACTGCTAGGGGTGGCTCTGACGTTCTTGAACCAAGTTGATTTCTTCATTCTATCTAGTTTCAAAGGCTGCTACTCCTATTTTTATTAAATAATTATTTAATTATAACCGAAGTGTTCCCAGAAAATACGAATTTTTACAGACTGAGACTGTAATTACTGGTATTGGTCGAAGGTGATCTGAAATGAGTGATATTTCTTTGCCAAGTGACATATCTAATATATAGCATTTATTGAAATTAGAGACATGTATTACCTAATGAATATTGCATCCATGGGCGATAATAAGGAGGGGGGGTTAATTTGTTGAAGAACACCCCTTTTAATTTAATTTACTTGGCTTAGAATAGCCGGATTTCCGTCCATTCCAGTTCTACACAGTAAAGTAGTACGCTTATGGTTGTAATGAGCACTTAAATTGAAAAATTACATATTGTATTTTTCAAATTCTAGGCATTAAACTGTTAACATTTTTGTTGGTTCATTTAGGGATAAAAATACGTTTTCTTGAAGGTATTACCAGTTGTGTTTGATAAGACATCGTAAACTAAGCACTTAGGATATATGATTAATCCATATTTATACAAAGATATTTTGTGCAAGACATATATTTTACACAAAGTAACTGTTTTCCCAACACTTTTAAAACAGTCTGAAAAATACTGTGGGGTAACTTAACCATTTTTGAATAGCTAAATATACAAGTCAGTTTTAAAAGAACATTTACAATATATGTTTGTTGCAGTTTTTAGTGGGTTATTACAAGGAAACATTATATAGGGAGGATAAATATAGTTAAGTAATGGTTAGTGTTGAGGCTGGCTCTTAATACTTGACCAACACTTCCTTCACACAATTCCCACTCATTACAGCTCAAATAAGACGTATACGAATTACATCGTGCCTCGCATCAAATCTGAGATACAGAAATAGAGCGAGACTTAGATTTATTGCGTCTGTATTATTCCACTACCACTCGACATAGAATACCTCATTCCGTGAATTAAATCTGAGGTAAATGAACGGTGATGCTGACACTGAGCCAGACTTATACTTATTGTGTGTGTACTTGGCCATTATCACTTGACATAGGACTGCCACTTTCCTTAAGTAATTAATGCAGGACGCCTCATATACAGATCACTTCAGGCTAAAGACTTGGCTGTAGTAAATCGAGGATGAGTTTGGAAGGTGTATACTTGCTTTTTTAATATTTAAGTGTTGTTTTATAAAAACTTTAAATCAAATAAGATTCAAAAACCATATTACGTACCTCACAGTTCAGTGTCACATCCTTCTGAGTTACCAGCAACTCTCTATTACTCTGAGTGAACAGTGTGTGATAACTGCCCTTGTACCGTGTAAATTAAATAAGCTATAGTAGAATATTGTGTACATCACAGTTCAATGCCACCATCCTCTGAATTACATGGTTATTCTCTATTACTCTGAGTGAACAGTGTTAGATAACTGCCCTTTTACCGTGTAAATTACATAAGCTATAGTACCATATCCTGTACATAACAGTTCAATGCCACCACCCACTGAATTACATGGTAATTCTCTATTACTCTGAGTGAACAGTATAGGATAACTTCCCTTGTACCGTGTAAATTAAATAAGCTATAGTAACATATCCTGTACATAACAGTTCAATTCCACCACCCTCTTAATTACGTGTTAATTCTCTATTACTCTGAGTGAACAGTGTTAGATAACTGCCCATTTACCGTGTAAATTAAATAAGCTATAGTACCATATCCTGTACATCACAGTTCAATGCCACCACCCTCTGAATTACTTGGTAATTCTCTATTACTTTGAGTGAACAGTATAGGATAACTGCTCTTGTACCGTGTACATTAAATAAGCTATAGCTAACATATCCTGTACATCACAGTTCAATGCCACCACGCTCTGAATTACACGGCAACTGTATATTACTCTGAGTGAATATTGGGGGACAACTGCCCTCATATTGTGTACTTTAAATAAGCTATAGCTAACATATCCTGTACATCACAGTTCAATGCCACCACGCTCTGAATTACACGGCAACTGTATATTACTCTGAGTGAATATTGGGGGACAACTGCCCTCATATTGTGTACTTTAAATAAGCTATAGCTAACATATCCTGTACATCACAGTTCAATGCCACCACGCTCTGAATTACACAGCAACTGTATATTACTCTGAGTGAATATTGGGGGACAACTGCCCTTGTACCATGTACATTAAATAAGCTATAGCTAACATATCCTGTACATCACAGTTCAATGCCACCACGCTCTGAATTACACGGCAACTGTATATTACTCTGAGTGAATATTGGGGGACAACTGCCCTTGTACCATGTACATTAAATAAGCTATAGCTACCATATCCTGTACATCACAGTTCAATGCCACCACCCTCTGAATGACATGGCAACTCTCTATTACTTAGAGTATTTATTAATGTTACATGAAAGCAATTTTTCATTTTGCAAAATTTTAATTAGTTCATATTATTGTATTTGTTTTACCAACTCTTGTAAATTATATACAGCGTGATATATGTTTCCAAATAAGTAAGGTCCAGGAAACATGTTGAGAAATGTTTTAATATTGAAATTTTAATGTACACCTGGCTTAGAATATTATAGAATAGAAACACTTATTTATTGAGGCGAACTTAGAACCACATGGTCCTTTTTTTTTAATTTAACCTTTTAAAGAAAACAATAGTCTTAATAAAAAAGGTTTTATTAACTAGAGTCTATGTTGGATGATGAACTGTTTAAGACCACCAGAACTGACCCTTGGTCTTGATCATCGCTCTAAAATCGTTAATATGTTTCAGTTATAACATTCTACAAGAAAGAGGTGACAATGTTTTCTTAACGAGAAAGATATGTGCTTAAAATGTGTAAGAAAATATCAACACTTAAATAGCGGTGAGCTTTTGTAGGGATTGTATTAGTAGAAGATCCAACATCCGGCTAACAATTTGCTGAAATTATAAATCCAAAACTCGTTATTTTTAATAAATTTTGTACCAAAATTTAATATTCATCATAATTAAATTTCTGTGCCTTATATCCACTCTATTACATATGAACTTTTTTTCTGGTTCTTTCTTCTAGACTACACACCGATAAAAAAACCTTCTTTCTCCAAAAGGGATAAATGTGAGATTTAATTATTTTTTGTAAAACCAATTGTCACATTGAAAGTTTACTTATATCAACAATAATTAAAAAATATATAAGTGAAACTATTTTTATAGATCTAGTATAAGGCTAGTTGAAATAGAATGCATACACGATTATACTTACTTATCCTTAATTATATACTTTGAATATTTAAGTAAAATGAACAGAAATAACTTCAGTACCGTATGAGCAAACCAAGCATGATAGAAATGCTTCTTTATTATATTTACCATTTATGTTTCCAAATGCTCTTTTTATGATTAATTCTTACTTTATGCCGTAGCATTATTAGACAGTAATGGGTTTGTAAAATATGTATGCATACAAATTGAAGGAATAAGCCAATGCAAAATGGAATTCACAAATTCAAAGAAAACATTACTGACTGAACCGTTGTCTCAAAGGAAACTTTCTTACAAACAGCTTGAATCAAAACAAGGATAAATATGTTTTGGCTTTGGGTTGTTTTATTCCAACTCTTACGGAAAATAATAAAATATGTACAACAATTATACTACTTTGTTCAATTTCATTATATTCCATTAACGTTTTAGCTAACACACATCTGTATACTACAAGTATTTTTAATAGTATAATATTATTTCATAAATCATTTTCAAGATTAAGTTACTGTTACAGACTAAATACATCAAAAACTATATTTTGCGCTAGTTATGAATTGTACGGAGTTGAATATTTACTTGATTTGATTAGATTAACCCTCCAACTGGCAGTCATTTTTTCCTGTAGTGGCGGCATGTTTTCGAGCCTCGTGCAAGGGTTTAAAAAAAAATTTATTAAAAATATAAATTAAAAGTAATATATATAGAAGTATATATTTTTGTGTTCAGAATTAAACATAGCATAATATTAGTATTTAAATTTGGCCTTAAAAAAATGTTTACTAAAATTTTTTTTCCATGAAATTCAAAATTTACATTTTCTTTTTTTTATTTGGGGGGGACCATACCTAGCAAACCAAGTTATAGTAAGAAAACTATAAAAGTGAGAATACCATTTTGTGTCAAATTTATTCTAGTTTCAGAAACACATAAGCATTATACAAATTTATGAAAGTATAATAACACTATATAACAAAAAGCAGCGATGCGCATAAATTGTGAAAATAGGGTGTATATGTAAGAGTTTGCTAATAAAAGTTTTACTAATACATTTTTACTTCAATACATGTTATATTGCATATTTTATTACTCAGAATGAAGTAAACTATACAGCAGTAGTAAAATAAATTCCATAACTTTTTTTTGAAGAGTCGAAAAAAGTTTCATTTTGTCATTACTCAAAACTTTTGCGAAAAATTTTCGAGAAATTTATTTATTCTAAAATATATTTATTTCCACTACTGCAATATTTAACAATTCACCACACACTAAACACAACACTAAAACACAAATAAACCTACTAAAACTTACTAATAAACACGACTCGTCACATCAACAACTCAGACGGCATCGACAACATGGCGGTCACAATGAATAGCATCATCTTCTTTTACGTTGAAAACTACGAACTTGGTACGTTGCAACTACAATACAAAGAGGAATAAAACTATAGTATTCCTTAGGCTTTTCTTTCCCGAATCCAATGGTGGCTTTTCTTTCTAATCGAATCGATACGTTGCCGGAATATACTGTAATGAGTGATTATGCAAGGGAATGTTTGTTTATCAAAATTTTGACGAACAACAATCCACAATGGGTTATGTTTATCAAAATTTTGATGAACAACAGTTGGAGGGTGAGTCAAAAAAATCTACTTTTAGATAATATAAATTATTATCTTAAAATAATTACCATTTTATCATATTCAAGATAAAATATAACAGTACTGTTCCAGCTTTAACTTTAAACAAACTTTTCCGAAAATTTTTACTTTTACTGTTTGGGGAACATTTTTCCCACTGTATATAGAAATGTATGTATTTATACACTTGCTTCCCACCATTTGATGCGTAAAATTATATTTTATCTCATTATTGTAAATATAAGGCATTACACAACTATGTAGGCCTATTAAAAAAATTTTTAAGTATATCAAGTATATAGTAATAATGAATAAAAATAACTTCCTAAAAAGACGTTTTTCCCAAATAAACTGTATTGTATGATATCACTGAAAAACATATATATATATATATATATATATATATATATATATATATATATATATATATATATATATACAAAGTGTAAAAAAACGTTGGACTGGCTATGTATTTTTAGATTTTACGAGTAATTCTAAGCTAAAAATAAAGGATATTTTTTCAAATGTCTCCTTTGATTAGCAGCTTTACGCCTAATTAGTTTTTATTAAATCAATTTTATTTTTGCTGTTATCTTTAAAATTTTTACAAAACTTGGCAAACGGGTTCTTTACAAAAGAATATCTTACCTGTTTGTTACACCCTGTATATACAATAAAATTTTATTATTTATGGTGCAAAAAGGCGTGATAAATATTTGCCTGAGTGATGTTTTCTTTTCTCATTTAAAAAGTATATGAATTATCACGGGGGCTCGCTTCCCGTAAATTTATTTAATACATTTTTTTTAATCTTTACCCTATACATGAATTTATGAGTATTAAATTTGATTAACGATATGTTTACTTTTTATGTATATTTAAACTAAATTACATGCATACATTTTTTTAGTTTTTTTTCAAATTTTCGAAATAGTACTATATCATGACAATAATTTGGACTCTAATTATTTTAGAAGACGAATATTGAGTAGAACTGAAACAGTAGTGAAGTTTCTTCAGTCCTAATTAATTAGTGCAACTGTTGCACGTTTCATTCGTTGAACCGCGATGGTTTGTGACTAAAAATCACTAAAGTTTTTTTCTGATAAATTGATACCAAGCAATTGTTGGTCTTAGATTTAAAATTTACTGTCGATGTATACCAACAAGAGAATAAACGCAGATTTGTCATATATTTTAATATCATCAATTAAAAGGGTAAACAGCTATCCAAATTATTTTTAGTTATCAAAGTGACGTTAACTTCATCAGTACTTTTATAATTATATTTTATAGTTATTAATTTATATTTATATCTCTATATTTAGATCATTGACTTAAAAAATGCATGTCATCAAATACCAATCAGACAAGAAGATAAACATTATACGGCTTTTAAAGCATGTGGAAGACTGTATAAATTAAAAAGAATCCCATTTTGTGTCACCACCAGTTTGTATTACCTTATGTAAAAAGAAATTCAGTTTAATCAATAAGCTTTTTTTGTAACGTCGTTTAAACAAGATTTGCAATGCATTAAATGGTTTAAATTAGTCATTAGCGAGATCCGGAGTAAAATTTAGATATTAAATTTGTCTTTGCTATGTGCATCACTATTGATTAAGCACTGTATTAAAAATTTAAATTTAAAACAAATTCTGCCTCTTTGCCGAACTTCAACTAAAAGTGTTGACAGCTGTTTAATTTTAGAATTGGGATTATGAAACATAAATATTAAAATTTTGTCCGAATTCTAACATATATCAGGTAAATTTTCAGATCGTTATGTTCTCACAAATCTTCCTCGTATTAAAAAAATATTTTTAAAAATTTACAATTTGGTCCAACTGTTCTCAAAGATTAGCGCTTAGCAACATATTTAGAGATGCATTTTCATTTATAAGACGTGTTGTGTACATATTGCATTAACCCTCCAACTGTTGTTCATCAAAATTTTGATAAACACAACCCATTGTAGATTGTTGTCCGTCAAAATTTTGATGAACAAACATTCCCTTGCATAGTCACTCATTACAGTATATTCCGGCAACGTATCGATTCGATTCATGCACCATTGGATTTGGGGAAAAAAAGCCTAAGGAATACTATAGTTTTATCCCTCTTTGTATTGTAGTTGCAACGTACCAAGTTCGTAGTTTGGAACGTAAAAGAAGATGATGCAATTCATTGTGACCGCCATGTTGTCGATGCCGTCTGAGTTGTTGATGTGACGAGTCGTGTTTATTTGTGTTTTAGTGTTGTGTTTAGTGTGTGGTGAATTGTTAAATATTGCAGTAGTGCAAATAAATATATTTTAGAATAAATAAATTTCTCGAAAATTTTTCGCAAAAGTTTTGAGTAATGACAAAATGAAACTTTTCTCGACTCTTCAAAAAAAAGTTATGGAATTTATTTTACTACTGCTGTATAGTTTACTTCATTCTGAGTAACAAAATATGCAATATAACATGTATTGAAGTAAAACTGTATTAGTAAAACTTTTATTAGCAAACTCTTACATATACACCCTATTTTCACAATTTATGCGCATCGCTGCTGCTTTTTGTTATATAGTGTTATTATAGTTTCATAAATTTGTATAATGCTTATGTGTTTCTGAAACTAGAATAAATTTGACACAAAATGGCTATCTCACTTTTATAGTTTTCTTACTATAACTTGGTTTGCTAGATATGGTCCCCCCAAATTATAAAAAAAAATTTAAATTTTGAATTTCATGGAAAAAAATTTTTAGTAAACATTTTTTTAAGGCCAAATTTAAATACTAATACTATTATATGTATAATTCTGAACACAAAAATATATACTTCTATATGTATTACTTTTAATTTATATTTTTAATAAATTTAAAAAAAACCCTTGCACGAGACTCGAAAACATGCCGCCACTACAGAAAAAAATGACCGCCAGTTGGAGGGTTTTAAAAATATATCAACATTTTTTAGCTTATAAAAAACAATCGAGGCAAAATCAAGCATAGGAAAAAACATACTAAGAACAAAGTAAACTAAAATGGCTATAAATATAAACTTTTTAACTTATTTTCTTGATCATGGCAACGAAGAAAACTCAACGATGGCGTTGGAAATATACTTAACTCGTACCAGAAGTGGTCAAACACGAGCAAAGCCTACCAAATTGCGTCGAATAACAAACATTTACATAATTTCAACATCAGAGACACATATAAATATGTGAAGTGATAGTCGCATTGTCTCAATGAGGTGGTGCGCTATTGAGGTTTCGTTTTGAGCTTCTTAGTCGTCGACTTTCTTTTGATCTCTTCAGATGAACAGTACTCCAGATACCAGGAGACAAATCTGAGACAGCGTCAGGTACCATATTCTGCAATAAAAGGAAGGTGAACAGGAGCTAAATTGAAATTTAATTGCATCAAAAATCACGCCATCAATATAATTTACTCGAAACAGATGTTCTTATACGGAGACAGCATATTGCGTGCAAAACCGCTGGTAACTCCTAATAATATTATACAAAAGTGCCCTTGTTTGTTTTTTTTAATTCACGCACAAACTAATAAAACCGATTATACTGAAATGTTCATTGAAACATTTCATTTGAAATGTTCATGTTCGATTGTACATGGATATTCTCAGGATCCCTGGGATGAATATTGGCTTATTCTTATTCCAATAATTCCTGCGGGCTCCGGCTCAATGGTCTCTTAAGCAATAAACTTACAATCCTAATATCTAAAATTGTGGAATATGAACTGAAAGAACCCGTTAAATATAATCAACAGTATTATCGTATGTTTAATTAATTAAACTAAAATTGTCAATATGTTTACAAATATATAGAGTAAAAGCAAAACAAATATAAAAACGCCTCTTACTTCAACATCGTAGCAAGAAGTCAAAACTATTAATGTATTCTAGATTTTCATTAATAAACTAATTTGGGAATATATACACGTAAAGTTATTGAAGTTTCTTTCTTTAGAAATTTAAAGACGGCATATTTACAGTAGCAGAAGGACCAAAATAGGGGACACTGGGTGTTAGCTTGATTCAACAAACCATCGCTCCATGATTACAATTCAAGGAAACAAACGATTGCATTGAGTCAAAACTTGAAATAAGAATTACTCATAAATTCTGTCCTATTAATCATAAACACTGGAAAATGGGTGCCAGATAATAATTATATTTTAAAACTATAATAGTACTCTATCGTATTACCTGTATAACACCACAATGTGCTTTCACTAACACAGGTATTGACCTCGACTTTGGAGTTTATATAAAATAGTTCATGTGTTCCAATCGCAGGATTTGTTCAAACAAATACACGAAATAAAAATATAGGGTGTAACCGCGGTTATATTTTGGTTTATAGTTATATTATAGTTCATGCATTTGCACATTTGGTTGTTGCAGAGCGAAGTGTACATAGTCCGAGCCAATTTGCATTGCATACATACACAAACCTATTTTTCTTTAAATCTGCAGATAAATATTCCCTGAGACAGACATCGATCGTCAGCTACGCAAGTTTTGGTGTAGGTCAAAATTTAAGGGTAACAATATGGTTAAAACATAAAATAGTTTTTTTTCTATTTTATTATTTACTTCACACACTAGCTAACTATATAAAGACTCTTCAAGTGTCGATTTTCTGTCTCTTTATGTAGATAATCGATTTTTATATGTTTATTTATGTGCATAACGATCAGTTTTATGTATATCATGCAGGGAAAGATTTACTGAGAGATAAAATCACCGTTTAAACAATTTTAGCCATTTTAGACCCTTTCCTGCCATTTTTAATCTCCACAAAAATTAATGCGGCTAACGATCAGCTTCTTAGGAAGAAGTCCTGTATTGATCTCAACTAAACCAGATCATGTCTATATACAATGTAAATTAGCTCTAGTCTCCTAGACGGTGACCCAAGTAAAGTATAGGACAAAAATTGTCTACCTTCCCAAGAACGCTTCCTTCCTGTTGTACTGGACTCATCTCTCATTCAGTCTTGTCCTGACTATCTTTTCCACAGTCAATACTTGATGCTGTTCCTGCGCCCTCAGTCCGTTTTCATACTAATTAGACTTTTCGGCGCATCCGTTTATCCTAAATGACGACTTCCGTACGCTGCTAGTCTCAGAATCTGTTCTATCAAACACTCTTTAGAAAACCATATGATTAAACTCAAATCAAATCAAATTCTTTTATTGCAAGGACAACATGTATGAGTTGCATAGCAAACGTCAATATCGTACGAGTAATTCTAAAATTTTAAACATTCATACCACATTACCTCATTCAAACATACAGTTTTACAATCACGCATCTTTCATTCCTGGCCAATGAAACCCACTTCAAACATTGGAGTCAGTCATTCCAATTGTGTGGTCTCCCAGTCGAATTCAAAAAACTCATCTGCATTATAAAATGCATGCGACACCAAAAGGCGTTTGAGACGAGCTTTGAACGCCTTGGGCGTTGGGGTAGTTTTTATAGAGTTGGGCAGTCTGTTGAGGAAATTAACACCTGCTTGCGAAGGCAAGTGTTCACAAACTACCGTTCTGTGTCTTCCCGTACGTTAGTTTTTCTCTGCCTCCTCGTGTCTCATACATGTGTATGTCCCGGCCTCTGGTTAAGGCACATTTGTACATACAAAACATGGTTGTTTCTAAAATGTAGAGACACGGCAACGTCAACAGCTGCAATTTCTTGAAAACCGGCCTGCACGACTCTCTGTAATTGATTTTTGCGATGATTCGAATCGATTTTTTTTTTAAGTCTGAAAACTCTCTGGAAGTGAGTGTTTGCACACGCTCCCCACAGAACCAGACCGTAGGACAGATGGGGATAAATCAAGCCGTAATACGCCGTTATCAGTACCTGACTCGGGCAGTATTTTGCTAAAGACCTCAGAACGAAAATTCCTGAGGAAATTTTGGCACAAACGTGGTCAATATGATCATTCCAGGTCAACCCTCTATCAAGGTGTATTCCCAGGAATTTTGAAGAGCAGACTTCGTCCAGTGTGGAGTCCCCCAAGAAAACTGCGGGTTCACTAAGGTTTTCCACCACACGCAAAGAGAAATTCAAAACATTTGATTTTGATGAGTTTGCTGTGAGATTGAGGCTGTTGAAGTGTTGGACACAGTTGTTGATGTCAACAAAAGCCTGTTGTTCCAAAACTTCACTGGATTTCCCACTGAAACAGAGAGTCGTATCATCAGCATACTGCACTAGTTTTCCATGCCGAAGTGATGATCCTATGTCGTTGACATAAAGCAGGAAAAGCACAGGACTGAGTATGGATCCCTGTGGGACACCATATTTCAGTTTTATTGGCCTGGACAGTTGATTTGAAATTTGGAAAACTTGGGATCTGTGGCTTAGGAATGAGCTAAGCCATTCAAGGGGCACGCCTCGAATGCCATGAGACTCCAGTTTGTCTAGCAGTGTGTTATGGTCAACGCAGTTGAATGCTTTGGACAGGTCAAGAAACACACTCATTGTGTGTTTCCGATTTTCTATCCTCTCCACAATCATATCAACAAGACTAACAACTGCGTCAGTTGTCGATTTGCCCTTTCTGAACCCAAATTGTTCATCAGAGAGCTGATTGTATTTGTCCAAAAAAGAAAGCATTCTTATGAGAAAAAGTTTTTCAAATATTTTGCTCAATACTGGCAAAATTGAGACAGGCCTATAATTATTGATGGACAGCGGATCGTCTTTCTTAAATATTGGGACAACTTTAGCGACTTTCAGGAGGGAGGGGAAAACTCCACTTTGGAATGAAGAATTTATCAGTTGGGTTAATGGTCTCACTAAGTGCTTGAAGACACTTTTAATGAGCCATGTTGACATAAGATTTAAATCGTTTGATTTTTTGGCTGGGAGCTGCTGAATAATTCGTTTAAGCTCATCCTCAACAACAGGCGCCAACACCATGGAGTCTGTGGGGCTCTGTCTTCGCGAGGGGCGTACTTGAGGTTCAGATGGTCGAGGACTCAGCCCACCAGCAACGGTTGCGAAAAACCCGTTAAACTGGTTCGCAATCTCAGTTGCATCTTCCTCAAGTTTGTCCCCAATTTTAATTTTGATTTGCTTGTGAACTTTTGTTTTATTGTTAATGATGCTCCAAGTTGTTTTTGAAATGTTTTTGGAAGAGAGAATTGATTTAGAGACATCATTGGCTTTTGCAGCTTGGATCACTTTTCTGTAAATGCTTTTATATTTCCTAAAAAAAATTTTGAAGTTGTCATTTGAAGTATTTTTATTAATTTCCGAGAAAAACTTTAATTTTTCTCTAGAAACCAAATTGCCTTTAGTGATCCAATGTTTGTTGTTTGATTTTTTTTCGCCAACACTAATTTTTCTGGTAGGGCAGCAGATGTTAAAATGAAAATTTAGAGTGTCGTTAAACGTTTTGAATTGCTGCTCTACAGGATCAGATGAATTTAGAAAATTCCATGTCTCTTTAGACAGGGAAGTGTTGAGGTGAGCGATGTTTTCTGGCCTTACGTCTCTTACTGTTTGTGTACTTTTGGGCTCCCTTTCTAATTTTATTCCACTTATTATGAGCTCTTGGCCATAGTGGTCGGAAATCGCTGTGTTTACCACAGACACTGCGACACTTGAGTGATTGGAGATGACGTTGTCGATAGCCGATTTAGTTGTAGCCGTAACTCTCGTCGGAGTGTTGACAAGCAACTCAAGGTTGAATGACCTCAATAAATCGACTAGTCGAATGGTGGACTGATGACTTTTGTCCAACGTGTCAATGTTAAAATCCCCCATTACGACGAATTTCTGACGTTGGTTAGTCAGTTTCGTAAGTAATTGTTCGAATTTTGAAAAGAAAGTGTCCTTACATCCGCTGGGAGACCTGTAAATTCCGATCACTAACAATTTAGATTTGTTTGTTTGCAAATTGATTCCTACTGCTTCAAAGTCTTTTTCGGCTAAATCTTGGATCGGAAAGGGGGAGGGGAGAACATGAAATTTTGTTTCAGAAAAATTGCAACGCCCCCTCCTTTGGAGTGAGGTCGACAAAACGCGCAAGCCAATTTGTAATTTGGAATTTTGTAATGTGCGAGATTTTCCTCGTTAAACCAGTTTTCAGTTACCACAAGGAGATCAGTTTTTTTATCCTCGCACATGAGTTGGATTTCTTCCATTTTGTTGGTTGCTGATTGTGCATTTTGGTGAAGCAGTCTTATTTCAATTTCTGGGTGATTATTTGAGATTTGCCGATTTTGTTTGTTTTTGTTTGTCAATTTGGTCCTATGAGTTGAAGCGGGGTCCCTAAAAAAACAGATTCAACATGTGATGTTGATGGTCTATATTGTCCTTCAGGCACTGTAGCAAGAGGAGCCATTCTCACCACATCCGCGTAACTATCGAGCTGGAAACAGGTGACCCGGGGCGGAGGTGAGCTGACCAGCGGAGGCGGCGGTGGTGGGGTCTCTGCTGGAGTGGCTGGAAGAGTGTTGGAGCTGGGAGCCGGTTGAGTAGGGGGCACTCCAGGCTGTAGCCCTATCCTTGCACGTGCCGAGAGACTCGCCAGATGGTCCAGAATAAGCTCGGTCAGTAGACACTTGCCCTCAGGCCCAAGGTGCATTCCATGCCCAGTGAACCACCGCCTACTGATGGAGTTGAAGTTGAGTAGATGTAGACGTTTGTGTCTGACACACAACTCTTCCATATAGTTGTTCACCAGGCGGGTTTGTTGGTTCACTGGGTGGCGGGCAGGTAGGTCGTGTCTGTGGGGGACAGTAGCCAGTAACACACTGGCCGGGCCTGTGCGGGTGAGGATGCGCTGCTCGAGGTCTCTAAAGATGGTCTGAGACTCTCCGGCTGCGATGTCGTTGGTACCGGCAGGTATGACGCAGCAGCTCCTCGATGGCGGTGGTGATGCAGATATAACAGCACCCACCTTGGCCCCAGGCTTGCAGATACCCGTCACTGAAGTCCTCCGATCCACTCGTTGTTGGAGAAGAGCTGCTAGACCACGCGCGTGGCTGTCACCCTCGATCACCACTGAGCTGAAATCCAAGGTTTTTCGTGACCCCATGTTGTCTGATTGCAATTGGCTAGTTTTCACTCTATTGTTATTTTTTCGTCTTGCATGTTGTTTCTTCTTTGCTTTGTTAATATTTTTACTATTGGACTTTATATTCTTGTTGACTTCTTGTTTTTCTATTTTCTTGTTTATAGTTTTTGATCGCGAAGGGATTGTATTTTTTTCTTCAGGAAGTAAATGATAACGGTTTTTGCAGTTTTATGTGCCGTTTTCTATTTTTCTGGATTGTCCATTCGCCATCGCCTTCTTTGAAGCATTCGCAGGTTTTCTTTTCAGCTCTTAGTGCAGCAACTTCCGCTTCAAGAACTTCGATGGTCGTTCTAAGGCTAGCCAGCAAGTTCCGATTTTCAGCGCATCGACTGTCAAGACAGCCGATTGATTCGCACTGAACCGCCTGATCTCTTGTAAAATGAAACATATCCTAAAATATACGACAACCCTACATGTGGGAAAAGTGTAAAATGTATATAATTGGCCTAATTTTAGGTAATATAAAGAATATTCTACGTAAGTTTTTTACTTTTCTGAAATGTTTTGGTTGATTCTAAACATTCCTTGTTTTATTATTAATTTATCAGTAACAACACTCTTCCTTTCCAATTCACAATTGCAATAAACATCTACTATTCTAAAAGTTAGCATACTAAACATCTTCTATTCTACTAAAGTTCTTATGGTGTCATGATGCATGTCAGAGTTGTTGTATTATTAAATGTTCGATCTCAAAACATTTGTCTTTTTTATTACTCTATGTTTTATAAAAGAACCTGTAAATTAACTGAAAAAATGTTGTACCATTATTTTTATATCATTCTAGTGATATTTTTATTTAAATTTATATCATGGGCATAAGGTCATATTTGTTCATTCTACATCACTGAACTCCACCATCGTCTTTTTGTTGAGAAAACTATATTATAAATGTTAAATTTAGATTGCTAACTCAAAGTTATATAAGCTATTAGAATTAAATTTCTATACATGTCACTATCCAAATCAATTCCCGATTTTTTATAGACTATTAATAATTGCACGTTTTCTAAAAAACTATGTTCTTATTTTCGTATTACTACCAGTTGTTCTTAGTTTAGTTTTTTTTTTTCAAGTAAACTTACGAAGGCTAATGAGCCTCCCAAATTAGAGCTCACAAGTACCAAATTTCAATTAATTTGTTATAGTAAGACTTACGTTTTATTTATTTTAATCTATGAAAACTAAACGGATTGCATCATTAAAAATTTCAAATTTCTAAAACCTTTGTTGAATAGTTTAAAGTCAGGGATTGTTAAATCCCAACTCAGAGTTTTACAAAAATGTTCATTAAATTACCGAGCACTTTTACACCGGTTAACACGTGTGATTGTTTACGTAAACGGGCAAACTCTTTCAATTTCACACAAACTGCAGAGAACCTGTACTCCACCAAATTCACAAGATCTTGAAGTAATCACAATTAAAGTAATTGCTTACAAACACAAATTAAAAATAAACTGACACCTGTTGTTTAAAATAGTGAGCTATGAGCAATTTGTCCAAATATTTCAATGTCAATAAGGTATCTTTGTAGCATTCACGATTTTGTATTTTATTATAGAGAACTAGATTTAATTTTTTTCATCTATACAACATTCTATTTGAGTTAAGAATTTTTCAATTCTCAATCAAACTTAGAATAGTTTAAATAAAACTCACTGTTCTCTTCGTAGAAAAGCTGCAAATGACCGGAAGCGACTAATTACAACCTGTGACATCTGGCTTTATGATAAGGGTTAACCTTGTTGATAGATTGCTGAAAAGCAGAAATAAATCTAACTACTTTTAAATATAGCAATGAATATAAATTAAAATTGGGGTTTCAACTCTATATATTTATATTTCCGAAATTCCTTATGACCTTCCTTTAAATACATTTAATTTTTATAACACTGTTTTACGATAGAAATTTCAAATAGTAATCTTAAAATCCCACCATAAAACACTAAGCTTTCAAAGATCTTTTGACTTTTAGTAAACACATTGAAAATACTTGATATGTGTTTATTGTGTATTATGTTAAAAAGTAATTTGAAGTGATGAATTGGTCGCAAGATTTGCTGAAAATGTTTGATTAGTACCAAGATAAAATTACAGCTTATATAAAAAATTTAACTTAACAAGATGTAATTAAAGAACAACAAGTAAGGAATTATCGCTGAGGGAAAGAGAGAAAAAGAGTTTGATTAATTTATTACCCTACCAGAAGCCAACGTTACGTTTACAACACCGAGTTGCATGACGACTAACCACACCTCCAGACTGTTTTGTAAACTAGAGTATCCTTTATCTTAATGATATTATTTTAGATGATTTCCAAATATAGAGCAAGATGAATAGTCTAACAGCCACAAAATTTCGAGTGGTCTGTGTCTGTGATGCCTTCAGAAGGAACTCGAAACAGGCCCGCACAAATTTGGGTACAAATTATAACATGGGCGTGAGGTCTACCAAAATTTTAAGCTGAAGAACAAGAGCGTAATGAGTTTAAGTTGCCCTGTGAAAAGGACAGGGTGTCTCCCTGTATTATTTTTAAGTCAGCCTATTAAGTGAAATATATAACGTTGCAAACAGCTAGCTCATTGTAAGAAATATTTGGTGACAATGAACGCTTTATTTCAATATGGCGCAGTTAAATTATTTTTTAATTATTATTATATGTACAAACATGGATTAAAACGTTTTTAGCGATTTGATTATTTACATTCATAAGGAACAAAAGCAATGGCGTGAATTCATTTATTCTGTACTTTTTGAGTTCAACCCTGCATAAGAGATGTTTTGCTGCCCAATACATGATCATTTCTAGTATTTGTTAGCTTGATGTTTTGATTTTCGATTACTTATACTAAAATTGGTTTTCAGATGACTCATAATAAATAATTGCCGTATTATGAGTGCTCGTTGAATAAAAGTATAATTTAACTGATTTTTATTTAGTTAAATAATTGTTGAAGGTGAAAATTAATATAATTTAATTAAGTAAGATATTGTAGTATACATTTTATCTATCATAAAGTGGGGGTAAAATTGCGTATAAAACTATCGATACAAAAACAAAAAACAGAACTGAGCTTTACAATTGACATATTGAGACGTCGTGCGTGATATATTACAACCAGCTCAAGTGTCTAACTAATTGGACCATGCGATATAGTTTGGTTAATTAACTATAATATTGGGCTACAAGCTAATACTCGATAATCTCATACCATCCATACGAAGTTGAACTTTTATTGCATTTGTGTTTAAGTGGTTAATACATATAAACATATTATATGATAGCTTAATGTGTGATAATTTAACAAATTAATTAGTAAATTGTCCACGTAAATACTAAAAAGCTGTTTTTTTTCCTGCAAATTGTAATGTAGATTTATTAAGAAGCTTAATAGTAATAAGCTACACATATATTTAATACAGGCACTTAATATTCAGAGTTTTAAATTATTCACTATAATAATGTAAAAATATTTTCAATGCAAATAATAATTCCCGGTATTTTCAAAAATATTGAACTTCCAATCATTTTGTTTAAGAAACCTGTTACGTATTGTTTTAATTATTACTAGATCCCTGATATGAAGTTCATTTATTTTAAATGCAAAACAGGATCTAAATATTTGTGTAAAAAATAATACTTTAAGCATATTCTAGGAACAGTGATAAAAAATAATTTATTATGGTGGAATTAAAAATATACCCGGACTGGTGCGGATATTTAAAACAATAATAAAAAACCAAACTGTTAAAAAAGTAATTTCAGACATTCCACAAATTTTTCATTTGACACAGAAAACCAACTCGTATAAAATTAAACTAATAATGATTCAAGTGTTTTAGAATCTTTTATACAGCTGATATTGAGAACGTCAGAGAAAAAATATAGATGCACGGGGAGCATGTTCCATACTGTAGCAGTGTGCACAGGTTTAGATTGATAATTAAGAAAACGCCGAACTTGACAGACAGCATTTTATATGGTTAAATTATGCACAGATTTCCATCACACCACATTGAGCTTATATTGATAAAATTACTCTATACTAGTTAAACGACTCATTACTCTTATCTCAATCCCTTTACTGCTAAATATGACGGAGTAATCGAATGACACGACATTATCATATGAAAATTGCGAATGAGTTACCATAAAGACTATAAGGCAGTTGGTACAGAAATCCATTTCATCTTTTGAACCCAAGATCTATAGAGGTTTTTCTTGAACCAAGAGAAAAGTTTTATACCAATTTTCAAGTACTTTTAACTTTCCTATTTATGGTCATTGCATAGGCGGACAATCTGATATTTAATATTTTCATCAATTAATCCTTAGAAACAGAGAAACCTTAGTTTAGTACCAAGTTCACCGGCCTTTCTATTGAGGGTTATCACACAGATGAATGGAAAATTACAAAACTGTATACGTCCCTCTCGGGACCTTGACAATAAAATCAAATCTTATTTTTTCTATTTTTGTTTAACTAAAAAATATACGAGTATATTTTAGCCTACAATGTAATCATTATAGCGCAAAAATCGTAAGAAGTAAGAAATTTTAGAATTAAAATTTCACCTTTGTCTATTCAAAAATGTAGTGTAAAGGATTTTGAGTTTAGTGCTCTGGTAGAAAGTTTGAGGAACACCCACACTGGTTGGCAAAGTTGCGAAGTTTTCAACATAGAACAGTTGTGTTCAATTAATAATTTACATTTTTCTATGAAGTTTTTTGGTTCTCTGCTAGTTCCTTTAAAGTCTTTTGATAGCCTGGGCCGGCTTGCATTCGCTATTAATCCGTATTCGGCCACGGGCCCGTACATTGCTAGTCTTGGTCGGTTTACAGCAATCACATACTCTATTTTTGGTAAGAGGTAGAATAAAACAAGTCAAACCTCAATGCACAGCAAGAAAAAGGTTTTCTCAGTGTTTCATATTCAAATTGTTTGTAAGAAAGTTTCCTTTGAGAAAACTGTTTTTAATGTTTACTTTTCATCGAATTTGCGAATAAGGTATAAAGTTACATCAATATTAGATGATTGTTTGTTTACAAAGGGAGTTACAATAAATAAATATGATTTATGATAGCCATATCATTCTAATATTTGTAGCCAATTAACCACAAGGTTATACAATATGTTTCTGATGAAATTCTGCCCAATATCCATAAAGCTGAGTAACAGAGTCCGACTATAGAAGGTGAGAGCTTGTTTATTCATGTAATTAGACCCCAGATATGTAGATTGTCTCTGGGTCAGCCGAGCACTACCAGGGTTGTTCTGTAACTCAGCTAATACGTAGAAGCCATTAGTGCATTACAATACATTATTTTAGAATTCACTTTATAGTTCATGATCATCGCACCACATAACTTAATGGATAACTGTAACAAGTATCGATTACTTAACCGTTCAGTACTAAATATGCACTGTTTTAGTAACAAAATTCGAAAGTTTACTGAATTAAAAACTGATTTCGCCAATTTTTACCAATAAAATTCTTGAAAGAACACTGGTCTTTTGTTGGGCGTGTAATATTGGAAAATTTAACGATTTTATTTAGGACTAAAGCGGTATAAAACCAAAACCCATCACTAACCAACAGTCATAATTCCTTAATTTATTTACTGCCTTTAGGACCTTAACCAGGTTCCTTCAACTGGTAGTGTAACAACGAGAAGAAATCTTACCTTCGCTAATAAATTAATGAAAGGAAAAGTATTATTTCGAAACTAAAAATAGCATATTAAATAAAATTAAAAAAAACCAACATCTATATTACCGTGAAGACCCATAATGGCTTAGTATAGGGGTGTTCTGTGTGGTGTAGTAGTTCGTATAACTGAGATACAGAAACTAAAATAATGAATGTATATAAAAAATAATTTGTAATGCTAAAAATATTTTTAAAACAACACATAAACATACTGGGTGACATTTTAATAGTAAAAAATCTTTACCTATACAAAATATAACCAAAAAATAATGTAATTTTATTACACCCCGTGCAAGTTGACACACTATGTGCCACAGCGCATAGTTCTTAAAAAATTAAAGCGTAAATTATAAAGTGTAAATTTATAAAACTATTATTAGATACCTTTTTAACTAACTCACAAATGTTGCTCAGGATTTTTCATTATGGTATGGAAAACATCACAAGTACAAAAACGTACCAAAATATAAATATATGGGCGCACAGTCATGAAGAAGTGTGTATAAATTGTATGAATGATTTATAGTTATCATGTATGATTTATTGAATATTAAGCTGTTTTATACACACACAACATGCGGCAATGCTTATGAATGTAAAACTGCCTTCCCTGGTCCAGTAAGGATAAGTAGATCTAGTAAGTCAATATTAAACCCTGGTCCTCCACTACCTGTGTCTTCTATCGTTGATGAAACACTTTATCAAGCTTGTTTCTTACATAATTATAAAAGTGTGCAGTTGCACCAACCAACCACATCATTTGCCTTTTTTTCAGAAATATATGTCAGCAAGTTGGGAAGTTCATACAAAATAAAATTATAATATCGTCCCCACAAATATCTCATCTAAAAAGAATGGTCCTACAATTCTATCTCAATAGGACTCTTTGGTGTCTATATACAAAACTGGTTTAAGCGTTAATTATCCTCAAAATAAATAAAAATTACGTTTTCAGTGCAGGTAATATCAATATAAACATTTAACAACAGTCTAACAAGTAATCTCAGTCCAATGACATCCTTTATAGTTTTAAACTCATACGGACCATCCATTCTTCATCACTCGATTATTTCATCTTTTCACCTAATAATTAAGACTATTCTAACTTGTTAGTTCAAATCCAACATTATAAATACCTAACTTTCTGGCTCAACTGATGACACTTGAATTTTTGAAATTCAATACAATATTCTAAGGAGTCTTAAGTCCAAAAAATAAGTAAAATACTTTAACAAAAATACTCAGAAACATTTTAGAGATATAATAATATTATATTCAAATTATCATAGTATCTAGTTGCCGTAACCGGAATACCTGAATCAGTTGTATTATGGAAAGCCAACAATTTGTGGAGTGTGGAAATTGGAATACGGGGCAGTAATTTCAGGAATCTCAAGTAGATGTCTCCTATTTTAAAACGCCCCATTTTTAAATCGTGTCTAGAGTATGACATTGTTCCACTGCAACTCAGAGCAATATCACTGCAATATACCATATTCCAAAATATCTTTATCTCAAAATTAAAAAATATATAATTTTGTAGATAATGCTAACTGAAAAAAATCAGTTTCCTC
>NW_025780705.1:0-47946 GCF_021130785.1 Homalodisca vitripennis
GTATAACACGTTATGTATAACATAATATGATTTGATAAGAATTAACTTTATGATTTATTTCTTAACACCATTGCATGGTTGCAAAACATTTACTTCGTCCAAAAAATCCAAGACCATATGGTGGGTTTAAATAATTGAACCAGTATGTCACTAGCAAATTGGGTAAACTCGTTCGATATTGTGACCGCGGTGTTTATATTTTTGCCCTTTAAACGCTATTCTAAAAAAATTTACTTTTACTTAGAATTCTGCTATTCTTCAAACAATCAAATAAATAAATATTTATGTAAAAATACAATATATATTATCGAGTCAGGACTAACTTTCAGTAATCTGCGACTAATATAGAAAGATTGCGTTAATGTTTTGTAATTTTTCTAAAAAATATGCTTTATAATTTTACACATGCTGTGGTTTATTTTCTTTGCTTTGGAGATATTCAATCTGATCTCTTCCTTAGATGGATAAATGTGCCTCTTATATAAATAACCTAACACACACAATATAGGCTAGAATATGAACGGGTTTTGACTAGTTGTACCTTTGAAGGAGGGCAAATTTCCGAAATAAAAAATCCATTGACTACCAATCCTTCCATCATCATAAAAAAATTGTAAAAAATTTTTAAGTTAAGTAATTAGTTAATTACTTATACCTTATTTGTTTATAGAATTTAAGTTATTAATACATAGATAAACAATATTACAAATAAGAAATAAACAAAATAGAGATACAATTAATTACCATAATACTGGTTAGAATGTTGAAAGGATCACTCTATTGAAAACAAAGGATATGGTGGATTTTAATTACTGTACACTCTCAATTCCTGTGTAAGGGTTCCGAGCTTTCAACAAAATGAAACCTAAGCCTTTAAAGGGTGAATGATTGGCCACTAAACAACAGTAAACACTTAACCCTCGTACAACATGTTTATGTGAACGGATATTTAGACGCTACAGTTAATTTATTCTGTGTTCATGTTATACCATAGTGAGAGCAATGTTAAATGATTTTGTCGTCTTGAATACCTTATAAGGTTCTTTTTTTATTTCAGATAAGTATTTATGCGTGAAACGCAAAGTTGTACCTAAAATTTAAAACTGTTAAAATTGAAAATGAAACCGAGAAATTGTAATAGTAAAATTATATAATAATAGTAAAAAATAAGTATTTTTAGTTTTTTCCTCGTTCCATTATTGTACTCATTATTGAACGAAGAATACAAAGAAAAACATATTCAATCGGCGAGGTTAGGACTAGTAAGTCTTATTTACACCTAACCAAAAAATTTGTAAGCGATAAATTTGTTAGTGTAAAACATAGTCACAGTATGGTCTATTATTGGACACGTTTTCATGGATACATATTTTTACACTCCAAGCTTATGATTATATTTATGCATATCCACATATCGACAACTTGCGGGTTGTATTCGCGATGAGTTTCCCATCGTAAAACAAACCATTTTCGCATGGAACACTCGAGTGGCACTCTGCACAGCTGCAGCACATCCCAGTGAAATACCTGCCTACCGATACGTATGGTGTACCGTGCATAAATATTCACTTCCTTTCCATGGACTGTCATTTAATTCAGTATCAAACTTCTGTTTGAATACTACCACTTGTGTCATTATATTAATGATCATTTATGAATATATATATATATATATATATATATATATATATATACATTTTCAACAAAAATAATTTTTCCCTAAATTCAACTCGAGAATTACTTTTATATTATAACGAAGCTTTTATGTAAATTAAAAGTCTCCAACTATGTAATACATACAAATTTGTCGGTTTATTACAAAATAAGTTAGTATTGGAAAAACATATGATAGAAGACTTGTTAGATGTAAAGACTACATTAAGAGAGCATCCCCACACCAATGGGCTCCCTAGAGTCTCCTAACAGCGATTGGTTGTCCTTTCCTGCACTAACAATGTTCGGTTTGTTCTCGTTTACAAGATTTTCTTACTGTTTTTCCCAATAAATAATAATAGTAAATATGTTTCTATGAACTTGTTTAATACTATATAAAAAGTTAAACTCTCAGACATATATCTTGCAATGTTTAAGACTCAAACTATACAACTCACACAAGATTGTAGAACACCTTAACATATACACAATTTTGTTATATAATCCATGTAAAAATTTGAGTAAAGTTTCGTAATTAATGTATTTGTACAAATGTATCCCTTTTCGTCAACCCTAAACACCCTCAACACGTATGTTGTTTTAAGATTAAAATTTACAAATTTCTATCTTAAAACAACAGAATGACATTATGAAATCGTTGTATAATAACTGTATTAAAATTAAAGACATCTTATGTGTATGTATATATACATATACGGAAATGAGGCACTTATATATACATATATATATAATATATATATATATATATACTACTATATTATATTATATATATTATATATACATATATATATATATATATATATATATATATAATGAATTATTTGTATATGAAGTAGAAAGTTTGTTATGTATTCAAAACAGCATATTAACCAGGAATATTGAAGTGCAAATATTATCTACAATATGAGCATATTATTTGTGGAAGTTTGAAAAGTGTAGTTTTTTCTATAATTCCCAATAGAGAATAGATTGGTAAAATCTATTGCTGTGGAGATCAGCACAGAAATTTATCTTTAGTGAAGGTTGGTCACCTAAATATACCAAGGGTAAATTGGACATGGACCTACAAAGGCTTCTCAATCCTAATCTCTTGATACTTGCAAAGGGAATTTTGCTTGCAATACAGATCCGTATTATTATGAAGCTTCAGTAATCAGTTATCTTAATTACAATTCAAAGTAATTCAAGGTAAATTATTAAAACAGTTATATTTATAAAACAACAATTAGTACTAAGAGAATTACATAGTAAATTAAGTTATACACCATGCCTTTTCATTAATAATTAAATTGGCTCGTAGGCCTGGAAAAATGTAAATTCAGTCTGTCTGTCAGCATGACATCTTGTAAACGAACTAATGTATAGACGTTTCTGTCCATTTCTAAACAGAAAAGAAATTGATGCTATAATGGTGCATGTCTAGAAAATTAATTCGTTCAGCGACATTGGTCTCCTCGAAAGTCCATTTCCGCACTTTGTAAGTGCATTAAATTTCTTACACCTGACTAAGAGGGTTAGTTTAAATCTTAGAAGTGTAGTTTATACATGTCGTAACATATAACAATGGCAAAGGTCCGAAAACCGATTATACAAGGTATCCAAAACGCAATAACCAAATACAGTCTCAGTAACAAATTTGGTACGAATCTATTATGAATTTCGGTAGATAACGTATTTACAATTATTTCGCGCAGAGTTATAATTTTTTTTTTTGTTCGATATTGAGAACCAGTCTATAGGAAAATTTTCATAAATGTGAATTACCGCAATCTTGAAACTTTATATCGGTTCAGACTAGCTGGTAAAACGCACTATGAAATAAATACTACAGCAAATTCTGTAAAATTTAATTCAAATTAGGGCATTTTTCGCCTACAAAAATTTATTTCCGCAATGCTGTTTTTCACTTTAAATGTTTTACTCCCATTATCTATAAATCTTAATTAATAGGTGAAATAAGTGAAAATGCAATAATCACCTAATTTTGGCATTAGGATGAATGAAATGTACCTCAAATAGGATTTATATCAACAAAATGTATCTTTATTGATCAATTAGAGAACATACTATGGAAAACTTTTGAAATAGTTATTCCTCATTTACTGCAGGGGAATATATTGATAACAGTTTTACTTGGGACTGTATATTTGAACATCGAAAGAGAAACGAGGTGACTTATCGTTGTGTGTAATCTAAGCGTTGAATAATTTATTGACTCGTAACATATTCAGGACGGAGAGATAACAAACTCCATTCTGGCAGAGGATTACAGGGAATTACTAAGTTATCTTGATATAACAGACTGTGTGAAAATCTTGCTTTGATATTTACAGCTTCTATGTAAATATTATCATAGCTAAATTGTACGAGTTTGAAAACTATGTTTTTTCTTATTAAAATTACATATCTATTTCATGTAAGGTTTTATGGCCACTTAGAAGGAAAGAAGAAAAAAAACTAATTGAAAATTGTTACTTTCAGTAACTTACATATGTTTTACATATTAGGAGCCAACTACGTTAGTCAAAGCAGTCTAGTTACAACACAATGTTTAAAATAACGACTGTTACATGTAACAAGTTTTAAAAGTAACCCCAGTTATGGTTAAGACCATCGTAAATCTAAATTGTTTAAAAGTTTAATCACATTCACGTTTGTATTTACGTTGAAACAATTATAGAAAAAAAAACACTTTTTGCATGCGAATCGGAAATAAAGATCGGAAGTATTTAGGAAAAACCTGGACATTGTTTTTAATTTTTTAAATTGTTTGCGAAACAGGGCTAAACGCCTTATGGTAAAGATACGATTTTTAGCATGTGGTAATATTCATAAAAATATAGTAAATTAAAAATATCATTAAAACATCCCGTTGAAATTAAGATAAGACAAAGAAAAATTACACAATCAGCGGTAATAAATGATTTTGACAAACATTTATAAAAACAGGGCTAAAACTACATGTGCATTTAGAAAAATAAATATTTGGACTATATACAATTTCAAGAAAACTTTGTGTCCACTGAAAACTTACTAAAGTACTCAACCATAGAAATATATCTGTTGGATGGGAAGGTATTCCTGCCATTGACTTTATAGCTTGAAACCATCATTTGGAAAACCCACTATCATATTTACTATACCCACAATATTCATAAATTAGATAATGCCATGAACATTTTCTACCAAATAAAGTTTAATATTATAGTCGATTAAAATTTATAAAATTATAGTCAGAATATAATTTACATTTTTACAGTGTAGAACATATAAGTTTCATATAGTATTTTGAGATATTATAAAACATAGCAATGTCCTAACTGCTTTCCAGTTTGTTAAGTGACGTTTTCAATTCAATCAATAGTTAGTGAATTAACTTAATAACTTCCACCAGGGGCAGATCAGTTTCAATTTTCAATTCAATTATTTGATGATAACTTCCTTTGTTTTAAAGAATTACAGGTAATTACCATAACGTAATGAAGACGTACTCTGCGAGTATCAAACCCTCATTTGAATTAGGAGGTGTTATTTCGGGGGGTGGGGGGGTGGAATGGGTCCATAAAAACTCATCAGAATTTAAAACATTGCAAATCACCTGAATTTGAAGTGTTTCTAAATTACCTCGTAGACAATGATGTAGAGTATGGTTTAGTGAAATGTAAATTCCATATATCTTTGAAGTGAAAACTTGGTGAAGGCGGAACCTGAGGGTTATGGACGGAGACACAGGTATTCAGTAACAGGCCACTTACTCTACTGCTTGGATATTAAGTCCTCTGACTGGTTTTGTCATTGCCATCGATCAAATTAGTTGGATTAGAATTTGTTCATAAGGATAGTATAGTTTATATAATTAAATAAATTTATACAAGTAACTTTAAAAATTATTTAAAGGTCACGTTAAAAGTCATTCAATTATGTATGTATGGATGATTCTTTAGAAATTACACCTACCTACGATAGATCTACCATAATTTTCAAGAAACGGAACAGGAAATGTTTAAATAAGACAATCTTGAAGCGTAGTGGAAGACACTTGTAAGATAGGGAGACCTTCAATTTTATGTTTTATGGTTCAAAGAACAAACGTTTTATCTTTATTTTATCGATAAAAACATTGACAGACCACAAGGCAATACTGAGCGACACAGACGTGATATTGCTATCTCTGGTTATGTCTCTAGAGAATGGAAACTACGTGTAGTCGCACATTTCTTTTATGTGTTTTTGAGATTGAAAACAATATTGCTTTGAGATTCAATCCGAAGTGCTTACATTGAGTATTTTGTATATTAATATATTGAAAACGATATTATTTATTTTATTAATGTTCATATCAATAACAATACAAAGACATAGGTGAGATTAAGCCAAAGAGCCTAGTAAGAATTTGAATGACGTTTTGATTTCCAGTTAAATACATATTTACCCAATGCTTCCTTGAGTAATATATAATTTTAAACTCTGCATAGAAGAATTAAACGTAACAAGACAGATGCCTCAATATTGAGGAGTGGAAGTACTGATGCCGGCTGTTTGTAATTCTATCAATATCCGTTCCTAGTTAAAAACCCTCTAGAAGTGTAGCTTAATGATACTATTTTCTAACTTTTAGTTGATAAAAAGCTTAGCTTAAAGAAATAAGTGTACTGCGTATTGATACGTTTAATAACAAGTGAATATTAATCATCATTAGTAAATTATGGTTTTATACCAGGATACTAACGAGTCTCAATTCAAGTTATAAAAAGTTCAAATTTTCGCCAATAAATTTAATATACCGGGTATTTATGAAAGTGTTAAGAGTTATAAATGCTATTCGTGACTTGTTAAACAGATCTTTCTCTGATGTGAAAAAGTAATATAGTATATGGAGATTGAAAAGGGAACGTAATCGAACCATAACCGTAAAAAGAGTGAGTTTTTGGATGGTGCATGATCAACCATAGAATTTGGCTGATAGTAATTGAAGCCTTTCACTAGCAGTTTAAAAAATATCTTTTTTGTATTAAGGGGGAATATAAAACATTTACTTTGTATTTCTGTCCAATGAGAAATTATTGAGAATGAAATAAGAGTTCTTACCTTAAAATTTTGCATACAAAGCTCATTGAATCCAGACACGTGGTTTAGTGTACTCATATACTGTATTTCTGAAATAGGGTGCCAAGAAACCGGAATACAATTTCATTATATCTAAAACATAAGACGTTTTCTTATATTAAATAAGAAAACTTCCTAAGTTATGCAATATATTCAAAAATTATCATTTCAATTTAATTTACATAAGAAAATTTAAAATTCAAGGAATATAAACACTTAATGTTCTGCTAATTATGCCACATATATTGTGATAAATAGTTATTAACTTAAAATAGATTTTTCTATTTTATGCGTCAAACTCATTCCTATTTCCTAAATGTCAGTAAATTTTATTGTGTATATCTAAATAGAATGTAGAGTTTAAGGTCTGAATCTTTTGAGCCTATTAGATTGTAAACATAAATAGTTACTGAGTTAATTTTGAAAGAAACACGTTATTATTACAAATACTTAATTTTGTTTAATTCTGTTTTGAAAATTGTATCTTGTAGAATATATGTACAATCTTTTTTTATAGATAACCAGTACTATTTATAGTTGAGGATGAACAGTAACTGGAAACACTAATGGATTAATGGTAGGAGGAACATCTTCTATAATATCATCATGACACAGTGAAAGTGGTATTTTCTTATAATACTTGCACTCTGGCTATCTAGCGTTTGTGTTATATTGTTGCAATGTCACTCCATACCTAACTTAAAACGTAAAAGAGGGGCAGGTTAATGTCATATTATTTTGGATGTATAAATTGATAAACTTAAAGATTGTTTTCTGTAGTTGGTCAGCGTAGTGACTACAGTCTTTATGAGAAAAAAACGCTCCACAGAATAATACAACTGTTTAGACATTAAACTGCTTTTCTTTTTTTTCTTTTACTGCAATCTCATTTACATCAATAATAAATTTATAAATTTCTATTTATAGTTGATAATCGTCCTTTGATTTACTAATTTAAAATAAAAATGTTATTCTTTATGTGTTATAATAATGTAAACACTGTTTTATTAAACATTTCACCAAAAATTCTTAAAAACTAATTATAATACAATTATAATATTATAACGTTTACACAATATTACTATGATTATTAAATTTCAATAATAGTATTAAATCTGAAGACTATATTTTAGTATATGTAAAGTTTCGAGATCCACATAGTTGTAAAAGGATAATGGAATTGGGAGGCAGGGGGCGAATTGTTTTGACGAAGTTAAATGACTGGAAGGTTGGGCCAGTCACCATTCTCCCTAAAAGGAAAGTCAATCAGAAGAAAGGCTGCTTCCGCAGCCCAATGACGATAGTGTATTTCCGTAAAAAACAACTGAGTTCTGATATCCCATTCAGAAATTTATCATAATTTTGATAATATAGGAACAATAATTAGGGGTTGGACTATTTACTAATCCATATATCATATTTTGTGTATTCTATAGCTACAATAATTAATAGTTAACGGTTTTCAACTAGTGGTTTCCCCAGGTTTCTTTTTCTAGAGAAATGTATAAGTAAAATGCAGAGTCTTGGAATACTAATATAAATAGAAATTATTTTCTTCTACTTATATCAAAACAAGGTTTTCATTATAAACGTACAAATGGAAAATGCCAATTATTTCCAGACGCTTAAAATATATAAACAGGGAAGAACAAATTAAACGCTGAGCTTAAACCAATCTCTCGTATCCAGGCGTTTAATTAAACCAGATTTGTGAGAGCTGCGCTATTCAGAGTAAAACTCTATTCTAAATAATTTTAAATATTTCTTTTAAAATTGTTTTAAAACAAACTAAAAACACGAAAGTACATTTATATATTTGTAGCAGCGAAATTGTTTTATAATAAACCTGTTACTAAATAAATATTAGTCTAATATAGTTTAATACATTGTTTTACTGGAAATTGATATTAATTCTTTACAGATCTATAAACGCACCATTAATTTTACGGTTTGTAACACAAAATTATTCCTCAGGGTGGTTAAATTCTTCCTGGGTTTATACCTACCAGTTGAACCCATTATATTATAAGACTTCTGGAGATATAACGAGAGAGAGGCAGAGCTTCTGACAAGCCGTCTAGACACACTATCATCCACTAGACGTGAAGACGAACTGCACCATCAGTACTTGTACGTTGTGATCGTCTTCGTTTCTCGTGTTCGTTCAGTTATGTTAGAAGTAGTACTTTCATTATTTTCCAGCGGCGAAGGTGAGAAAGAATATTCTAGATTTATATTTAATAATCCTGTTTATTTCTCAGACAGTAAGACAAGATTCTTCATTGATAAATAAAACAAACTTAAGTATATTTCTAACAAAAACCTAACTTTGAAAAATTTATCAGGTGAATTCTTCCTATGCTAAATGATAAAACGCATTTTTAAGGAAAACATTCCCAATTAGGCGAATAAGAATTTATAACTGTTTTGGCCAAAACTATTGTTAGTAGCATGTAATTTTAACACTTGCCCTTGAATACGTACACATCTTTGTAACTATGTACTTTGTGCTGAGTTTGCTAAACTGTTTTGTCTGGTACATAACATACTATAAATCAGTTTAATGACTTTTATCTACAGATACTCTAACATTATTACTTTCACACTGTCTGTAGACTGGGTGTACCTGCTCAAAATATCATTGGTATATAACAGCAGAATACAGAATACTTCACAATAATTGTTTTTGTACTCCTAACTATAAATCTGGACAGATAATAAAAATATTGTCATATCTTCCATCATATCAACAATACTTGTAATCGTATTGTTCGTGTCATCATCTAACATTTCTGTTACTACTTCATTTTCTGAGAATTCATTTCTAGTGTTTTAGGACTATACACAAAACAAATAATATTTTCTGATTTCGTAACACTATTCCTAAGTTTTTAGTTTTTAACAGTCAGAAATTGTTATCATTACTAGTCTTACTTAAAAAAAGAATGTACAGCTTTATTTGATACTGTAATAAATTGTGCAACTAGGTCAGTACTTGTAGTCACTCATTAATAATATATTTACCACCAATATGTAGGCCAACCGATGATAATATTTAAATACAAGATATTTACAAACAGTATTCCAGAGCAAAAGTTTTTACTAAATGATTCAAAACCAGAATGTGTTTAATTCTTATTTTTTTATTAACCTACATTATCCAAAATCATGTCATTTTCATTACGTAACCATCTAATAATTACAGTTTATAATTTGCAAGGCGCTTTAACAACTTTTTATACTTTGCAGCAACGAATGGTATCGGTAGTGAGTTTCATCAATAGGCGTATCCTATAAACCTAAGTTGAAAAATACATACAAATAAATTTTCATAATAATCGGTCAAGCAGTTCTGTGTCTATAAAGGACATATATATATATATATTCAAGGCAAGGCTCGCTTTGAAATAGACTAGCTAGCATTTTCCTTAAATTCAAAAATTTCTAAAATATTAGGAAATATAACCTGAAATTTGCTATATTAAATATCCCTCAGATTTTAAAATTCTATCGTCTGCAAAGTTATATCATACAGTTTATTTTGTAAACTGTGAGACTTAAGAAACGCCAGTTTATTTTCATTAAATCACTGGCTCAATGTTTGTTCTACTATTAGTTTATTCCCTTGTTATATATTTTCATTAAGTAATGTATTCGGTTCTTAATTTTAAATTATGGTCATTCCAAAAGTGGTTTAAAAAAAAAAAAAATGTTTATTATTGATATTAGTTGGTATAGTACCCAACAATTTTAGTATATTTATAATTAACTTAAATATAAACAATCCTATAACATTGTAATTTTTATTGTCATTCTGTTTCGTCGCAGATTGGAAGACAGGGATTTTCACTGTTCTGAATGCCCAATTACTTTAGTTTTAAACTATATGACAAAACCAGTCTTGTCAATAAAAAGTACAGGTGCTTGTAATAAAAACTCTAGAAATATTATGTATATTCATGACAAGTATTGTAATGAGTCCTCGGAAAATAAATTTCAGTGCGACATAATTAATTTATAAATACGACTACTTGTAATTTTACTAACTATATTTATTACTTACATTTGCCAGGTAGTCTAAAGTACTACTGCTTTTATTTAAATACAATTTTAACAGACAAGTTGAAATGCCATACCTATTTAAAAAAATCATACACTACACGTGTATACGAAGAAATACGAAATAATAAATCTCATTTTAATGTAACTGGAAAGATAAATATTAGCATTGAAATTAACGTTTGTTTTCACATCAAAATAGTACATGAAACAAATATCAGTTTAACAGATAATATTTCTTTTGTTTAAGAGGTAACACTGCGATTATACAAACTAGGTTGTTTAGTCTATAATGTAAAACATCGAACAAATGGGACTTTTTAAATATTGGTTTAAGTGATAAAAACATGCATACTCAATTATGCGATATAATTGTTTTGTTAAAGGAGCCTTGTATTCAAAATATACAGTGCGAGAATGTCTGTAATCACACTGTTTGTGTAGAAACTGATTATCAAAATTAAATCCACGTGTCGCAGTAAATATTGTTTTTTGGAATGCTCTGAACTAGCCCGTGATCATTTATGGCTCCCAATTACACAGAGAGGACTCGGTTGTAGTAAGACGTCTAGTTTTTAACAGGAGAGTCTTATCAAGCTTGTCATTTTAAACGTGCTAGTAATGTTTAACTGTATTTCACGGAAAATTGTGGAAACCTTTAAGATAACTTCTAATTTATGATTAGTATAAATGTCATATGGCATGCCATTCAGTAAGTGCGTTTAAATAAAAACGATAAGTTTCAGCAGTAAAATGAAGAATAAGATCCATCTATGATCCAATGAATTTGAAAGAGCGACACGCAGAGCAGTTAAAAGACATTGATTGGAAAAAATATTTTGTACAAGGAAAAGAGAGGAAATATACCGGTGATTTAGGCATTCACTTCTATTCTTATATATCGTTCTACTTAGGATAGGGAGCTCTTAGCGCTGTTAGTCAGATATGTTTCTATTTTCTCAATCCCAATTTTTACGTGCGTCAGAAAATAAAATGAATGTTGGGTATCAAAGGTTAAATATTTTGTAAGTGAATCCTGTGTTTTTTAAACTTTAACTCGCAAGTTCTAAAGCATACAATAACGTCAAACCAAACATAAACTGCTATAGTTGTACGGAGGCGTCACAACTCACAGAAGCAATTGTGAGCTCATTATAATTTATAAAAATATTATTTACAGGTATTTGAATTTTTAGGTAACATTAAATCATAACTAACGTGGAAAATATATTTATCGCTGTATATTTTATTCTAAAAAAATTTTAAGTTCTCAGACGAACACCAAAGTATGATTATTCCTAGGTGAATAACATTAGCTAAGGCCATAATTAATGAACTAGCAATCGCATGCTAAGAGTTGCTCATATGATTTAACAGTATTTCTATCTTGGGCTTTGCATCAAATTCCCAGCACACGTGACAAAGTGTTTATCATATACATAGTCCAAGTACTATTTGTTATATAAAAGTGTATTAGCCGTCACATCTTGAGCAATAGGTTGCTAGCCAGGGTCCAGACTATTGCCCGACTACTCAGTAAAACTTAAATATCGACAATAGATCTGTATATCTAGGGTGATTCGGGTAGTACTACCGACAATTTCTAAACTTACGGTACAATAAAAAATAATGAAATTTTCATACAAATATAAGTCCGGAAATACTTTGTTACAGAGTAACGGTCAACAAAAGATTTCACCCATAATTTAGTACCCGAGGTTAAAAGATTATTTCCTGGGTGTTTGGGAAAATGGTTTTTGAAATGATAAATTGAATAATGTTTGTTCTATAACTGTATATCTCTTATTGTTTAAGACGTACTATGTAGAATACAAAAAGGGAAAAAGGGCACTCGAAAAAGAATTTTATGTGTAACGCAAAATTAATTTGTAAATAGGTAATAAAACATAAATTTGTATAGATATATATTTGTAGAAAACGTAATACCGAAGAAGAAAATGTTTAATAAGGCAATTAAAATGATATAATAGTTTTTATGATAAAATTTTACTTACTACCGGCACTTATCTGTGCAATAAATACACATTTTCCATTGGAATACACGTTCAGTTAATTCCGCATGTTTGGGGGTTCGGAAAGTAAAAATTGGTCAAGTAATCAAACTTCTGATTTTTATTTTTTCTTATTGTAAATATTGTGTTTTAAACATTTTAAAACTTATTTGAAGGTAATCCGACAACTATAAATGTCGGAGGACCTTTCTTCAGGACCTTTCACAGCCTAGTTTACTGAAAAAGTGCTTACATGGAAAAAGTCAAAACCCGAATGAGTCGGTCAACAACATTATTTTCTCTCGAAAAGGTACTTTCGTACAGTTGGAAGTATTGAAACTGGGTACATATGATGCAATTTCAACATTTAACAAAGGTAACATTATCAAGTGTATGGTTTTGGAAGATCTTGGGATGACTATGGGAAAGAACTCTTTTGAAGCTTTGAAAGCGATGGAAAAGGTGGACATACGCCACGCCCAAAAAGAAGCCACGGATATACAGAAAAAGATACGGGAGACACGAAAAATTGCCAAGAGGAGACTGGAAGAGCTTCATGAAGAAGATGAAGACCCTGAAAACCCTTATTATGCACCAGGACAGTACTAAAACCAAAGGTAACTCAATAAAACATCATTCAATACTATATGCCTACTTTAATTGCATTTCCCGAAAGTGTAATTTTTTTTATGTTCATGTACCTTTTATTCAAAAAGTATTTGTGCTACAGAGCTGAAATTTTCACCACATCTTCTCCTATTGCTGGTATACTAATTCTATTACATTTCATCAAAATTTGATCACAAATAAAAAAATAAAAAATAATTACTTATATATTTTGATAAAAAAAGTTTATAAAAAAATTTGTTTTCTCCATAAGTAATAGAAATATTTCAACTAAAAGTTATAAATATGTTGCGAAAGGTGTAAGGAAACTGTGGTTTTGTTTTCAGAAGATTATAACCAGTATTACCAGAGAAAATGGTACATAAAGTTTGTTAAATTAACATGGGTTTAATACAACCTACCGAATCCCCTACCGTTAAATTAAATAATGTTTGAAATAAAATAAATTTTAACATTAAAACCTAATAGCACTATTGCTGTTCAAGATTTCCCAAACAGTTAAAACATTTACCTACGAATATTTGTCAGTTAACATTCAAACATGGTAAATTATGATATAATTTGGAATCACAAATTAGCTGATCAACAATGCGATGTTGTGAGAAGTGTATATTACTTGTTATCTAGTCTGTAATAGTTCCAAAGAGTGCAGTGCAGTACAATACACTCCTACTCGCGCTGACATGCCATTTTTAACAGAATTCGTGTTTTCCACCACAAACCACTACAAATTTGAAGTTTTGTAAAAATGACTTAACCACAAGAGTTATACTTATTTTTAATATTACTGTCATTTGACGAGAAAACATTTATTGTTATACAACAGAGGCTTAAAACCACAATGTCCATCACTCTTGTTTCGTATAAATCTGTGTTTTATAGAGATGTGCCAGTATTTAAACTAAAGATAGATATTAAAGTAAGATTAGTAAAATGAAATTGAATATATAATTTTTGACAGTTATATGCAAATACATTTAAAACAATTTACTAAGCAATTCTTTTTTTGGCATTATCGACACATAGGATATTCTATTTAGATAAATGATACTTCTTTTAGTCGTTTTGCTGTTCTAGTAGATTTTTGTAAAGGGAAAATGCTAATGCACTGTCAGCTTATTCCTCTGGTGAGTTGGACTTGAACCTACTAAAAACCCCACCGGTCCTGGCATCACTTTTCCTTCGGACTGCTTTCCGCATCACTTCAAGAGGTCGCATACTTAAGCTAACAGAGGGATTCTACAGTATCCATTGGACATTGATTGAGCAACACCGGGGCTGTATTACCTTTCTTCCAAATCTGTCTTTCAGAGATGGAGTCTGGTGAGAGTTTGACCTATGATCCGCTTCTCTCGTTTTCACGCCGCCTAGCGTACAAGAAGACGTGTGGTAGGCTTCGTCATCCCTATCATCATGTGTCCACAACCCCACCTCCTAAAGTAGAGTATGGAATTAGACACTATCAATAATTTAAGTGAGATTAAGAAAGTAATGTGGCTGATAATGAAGAAAAGTTAAGAACTATTTACAAGATTAAATCTCAAAATACCTTCTTTTTTCTTTTTTTCCCAAATTGAAGAACTTTAACAAGTGGTAATAACTTTTATAAGTATTATCATACAATTGTATTTATTAGTGATACAAATTTAAAGTTCAAATTACTAAAAGACAGAATATTTATTAATAATATCCTAAATTATGAGAACTAGTTTGTGACAAAAAGAAATGTACATTATAACAAATTTTGAAAACCAATAATTATGCACCACTTGTTATGTGTCATTTCTTAAAATAAAGAAATCTATAATTCGATATGATTTTTGCAAGAATAGTTGAACTTGAATTAGAAAAATTACCAACAGAGTTAATATATGTATAAAAAGTACAGATGGAGTTTTTTTAAAATTTTGTTAATATGTGCTAATATGCACCAAATATGTATAGCTTTGGCAAACACTGAAATGTAAATGTTTCAACGATTCAGTATTATTGCTGAAAATTATGGTCTTCTGTAAATAAATTAAAAAGTATTAAAATAATATTTTATTTAAACTAATCATTTTAGAAATAGTTGGTATTGAAAATATGCTACTACTCAGTTTCACAATCAAGATATCATGGCTTATTAATGGGAACTGCGTTCTCAGAAAACACGGCAGAAAACCCATGTCACTAACAAGAAGCTTTTAACCAATCAATTACTTACTTTTAACTGGAGATTTTATTTTTACTCTGCCTTTGAACATCGTTAGCTTTGTTAGAGACAGATTTTGAAATGAAGGTTTTATAAATGGAAATGTACGTTAGGCAGTAACAATGATGCACTACGTAAGTTGGTCCATTTAGAGCCAGTGAATAGCTCATGGTACTAATGTACAACTGCTATCATCAAAACCCTGGGTGGACACATCTTCCTTTAGAACTACAGATGGAGTTTTTTTAAATTTTGTTAATATGTGCTAATATAATATCAAAACCAAAGGCTGAGGAACCTTAGATTTATGCAAATAAAATAGAAAGGTTTTTGTGTACCAGACTGTAAGACATACACGAAAAGATTCGTAATCAGCATCACCCGCTTCAATAACTATTTTGTATTTAATAATTTGTTATATTAATGTCATTGCTATAGAAATGCTTTGTTTTTCCATTACAAATTCTTAAAAAGTTACAGAATCTTTTTTTTAATAAGGCAATTTTAATAACAATTGAAGCAATAAATTAGCTCCAGTTGCGCTCCTAATATGTAAATATACCAATAAAATCTTTCCTGATATATATATATATATATATTTGAAATAATGTATACTTATTTATCTGCGAAATATTTTGTGGGAATAGACTTTCTACTGATGTACAATTTATGAAATTCGGTACTGAGGGACTGTAAAGTATCTTAATAACTATTAAATTTAGTCATTATGTCAAATTTTAGCGTTGAATCATATGTTCGATGAAAAATTACTAACTACAACCAAAGCCCAGTCATGTACATCAAACCATTCAGAGAGGCATTGACACTAACTAGAAAGCACAGTATAGTATTGAGTATAGTTTCTGAAATAAATAAGCCTTTTAACGTTTCTGTTTTTATACAGAAAAATACTATCAAACTGCAAATCCTCTTAGCAGAATATCTAACCATATCATGGTTTTGAACTAGAATCTAAGCGATTACCTTGCAAAACCAATTAAAAATCTAGATATCATGAGTTACAGTTAGTAAAATACAAACTGTTAAAATTAATCCTGGATAAATCTGATAAAACATACATTTTTTAGAATTGAAAAATTATTTATTTCTCAAAACATAGACACGAAGGTATTAAATTTATTTACAGTTGATAAATTGTAAATTACCCTTTACTATACTTACTAAGTGGCAGTTAAATAAAACAGTTTCATTTTAAGTACAGTAGTTGGATAAATATTATTTATATAATTTAAGTATGAGGTATTAAACTATATATTACTGATTAACATATAGTATACAATGGAAAATTAGCCTACATGGGCAAGCAGCCTGTGCGTAGGCTAGAGTCGTACTAAATAGTTTAATTTTATATAGATGTCGAAAAGGTGTCACTGTTACGTGTCGGTGTGTTTTAAGGCATAAAATGTAGAAATATTTAGTTGTGTGATTAAGGAGATAAGAGATAATACTGTCGTATTAGAGAAAACCATCGGTAGAAGTAAGACGACATACACAAGAACGTGATATGACGAGCACGGGGGTGAGGGAGTGGGGTCAAGGTCAGGTTGGTCCCCAGTCTGAGTGAATGAAAGTCTCGGATCCTTGGACTCCAATTTGTAACAACAGTTCTGTGGAATTATATTAAAACTTTGTAATACTATCTGGTTCAAATAATTTTAAATACTGGAATCCTTCAAATATGTTTCTAAATAGAATATGTGAAATATAGTAAGAATTGGTTTTTGAAAGGATTTATCTAATCTAATTACATGGATACCAACATGTTTCTGAATGTCTTTTTTGGTAAGAGTGCAAAATTTCTAGTAATATTGTATTAGCATTTTTGTAGATGTGAATAAACTAGTAAATTGTCGTAGTGAAAGTAGAGAGGATTCCTGAAAGAGAGTCAGTTGGATAACGCAGGTTTTTCCTCAACCCTGCCTTCAGTATGCTATTTTGCGTAATGAAAAGAGGTTCGAGAAGCGTTTTACACGCACCGCCCCACGCAATGTTACCGTAGGAAAGAAGTGACTTGACGTAAGCATAGTACGCTAATTTTATCTCGTTTCCGTCTAAAATTTAACTTAGTTTCCTGAATGCATACATATACTTTCTAATTTTGCTAAGGAAATAATCAACGTGCTCAGTCCATTTTAAGCGAGAGTCAAAAACAACTCCCAGGTATTTGTAGCGTTTTCGAACTCTATTTCTTTGCACCCACATGTCGAATTCGAGTAACTACCGCACTGATGAATTATTAAGCCTGTAATATTATATTCTGTACTTGAATGCAGAGAAATAGGCATACATTTTGTTTTGGAAATATTCAATGAAAGAATATTTTGGTCAAACCAATTTTTAACGTCTTTAAAGTCACTCATTGCATTTAATTTAACATCTCGCCAGTTTTTACCGGAAATCAAAATCAAACTGTCGTCAGCAAACAAATAAACCTTCTCAAATAAATTAATCCTGGAAATATTTTTGAGATAAATACTAAGACTGCGTGTAACGCTATTAGTATTATTAACAGAAATGTAGCGGTGAAACATAAAATAAATAAATTTAAATTGAAAAAATAACTTAACACACCTTAAAAAGACCTCTAGAAATATAGTTAAACATTTTATGTACATTCGTATTTGAGGATACTTAGATAATAAATACGATTTATTACATTGATTTATAGTTAGGTTGGTGCAAAAACTTATTTTTTTTTCTCATATAATTGAAATAAATTGTGGTGCAGTGCATACTTGAAGAATTACTTTTGGTCCACAATCAGTTAGTTTGTATATAAATATATTTAATTGAATTCTTTGTAATCCAAATTTTATGATGAGATCATGCCATTTTAGAATATTTAAGATAATTTTACCCTCAATATATTTTTTCAGTTATAATAATATAAGGATTCGCTGGAAACACTCCCCAAATAATTACAAATTGGCATCCAAAATACTTTTTGTTAAATACAATATGTTACAATTTATTTGGAGTATGTTTTAATATTTGTTTAATAAAGTGTATGTATTACAAGTATCTAAGTAATTTAGCTTCACCGGTAATAGACAATGATATAATTCTGGGAACCACTGGGTATAAAAGAGCTGAACATCAATACATGAAACAAGAAGCTTTTAAACCATTAAATTAATTACTCTTAAATCAAGCTGTCAGCTTTAAACGTTTGTTGTGGTTTAATGAAGAGTTCATATATATATATATATATATATATGGACCAAGTACCGATTTTTCAATGACAGTAAACCTGTATTGCACTAACCTAGCGAAGAACTCTTCATATATATTATATATATATGTAGTAATATATATATATATATATATATAAACTTTTGTCCTGAAATTTCATGCAACAGTTACATTTTATACCATAGCTTATTTCTTTCTTAAAATAATCTTGTTGAGAGACACACAGAGACAGAAGACAATACACAAATAAACTTACAGAAGACACTGATAGCCAACCCCATAGCATGGGCTTTGCTTACGTTCCATGGAGGGTCATGCATGTTGTTTTCTATACGGAAATTAAGCATAAAACGTATATTCTGCGCCTCAATTCGGTTTGAAATTTCATCTGAAAGAGCAAACATACAAACAGCTGAACTGACACAAAAATAGTGTTAGCAAAATATAAAAAGTTTAAGTTTATATCTCAAACTGCTCTCGAGGTTTCTAGCGGGCAGTTCGATTTCACTAGCATCTAGGCAAATCAGAAGGAGGGACGTTGACTATCATGCAATTAATCACATAAAGTTGAAGTTTTGTGCAAAATTTAAGGTTCATCGTCTTTTCATTCTAGAGATATGCTGCTTACATTCAAGATCTCAAGCATCACTGATGAGTCCCATTCATTACTAATTACTGTCTCTAATAATTAGATGTCATTTTGTTGCATGTTTTATTTCTTACATTCATCAATATCGACTAGCAGATAGGTTTTTCCAAAAAGAATATACATTTACATTTCTTATTCCTCTTAACCAGAATCTGAAGTTAAATGTGAACATTACTTGTGTCACACTCGCATTTCGTCTGCAATGTTTAGTATAAAATAGCAACAATTAGGTTATTTACTTTGAAGATTTAAAACTTATACTACATATAATATTATAAAGCCAGTATGTAAACTAATCTAATCTTTTATTGAGTGAAAGAGAGGAGAGGACTAACTTGTTTTTTCATCATGACAAAAATTATAGCCTCCGTGCACGGAAAAAAATCATTTAGTTTTAAGCTTTGGCCAAGTTAGCTTGGAAGTATACGTTTGGGACGCCAGCCAGTTTTATCATTTCATTTGTATATGACAGTAGTTTATACTGACCACTTCCTTTATATGGCTCCTATTATACCCAATCAGGATAGTGGCACGTCAACCCTAACTATGTTTTATATTTTTTACAGTACAATGTAATTTAGTTTTAGGCAGCAAGTTTAAAATTTTTTAATTAATTGTACATTCCAGAATAAACCAGAAGAAGACAAAAAAAATAATTTGTCAGTTTCTTCAAATTAATATAATTCCAAGACCTAATTGTTGTAAAATATTGTATAAAATATAATACTAGTAAATATGTAAGAGGTGATACTCACTCTCAAGAATACAGTAAATTATTATTAGTAATCATCAAGTGTAAAATGGAAGGTGAAAGTAAATTATTGGACAGATCATTATAACATTGTCAGAATGTTAGAGAATTATACAAGTGTGCGATAAGAACGTTTTGAAACGTGAGTGAAGTACATTTCTAGATAAGTATTTCTTGTGAATGCAAACCAAGCAGCACTTAATTTATATTTATGACATATCATACAAATATTAAGTGTAATAAAATGTCCAAGTAAAGTTTCTTCTGGAATAGGTTTTCTTAAACATTATTAAATTTAAATAAAAACTGTGTTATATATTCATAGTATTAGTTGTATTAGAAAAGAATAATCCTTTGCACTATAAATAATAAAGAATTAACGTTGTAATATAAAAATATAATCGTTTGCTTTAGATTTATAGAGTGCGATAATGTTCTGTACAAACTGATCGTCCGGAAAATGATTAATCAAAGTGAAAACCGCGTTTCAGATGAATGATTGATTTCCCGAGTGGTGTAAACCGTCCGGCTGTAATTTATGGTTACCAATAATGCAGAAAGCCCTTTACAGTGAGTGGGATATTTTGGTTTTGACAAGATTGTTTGTCCATCCTGCAATTTTAATTGTTTTACCACACATACAGGTTTATAGGCCTTAGTTTTGTTAAAATATAATTGGAAGAAATTCTAGTGTAAATTTCCCATATTGCAAGATGTTATATGAAAATGTTATTCATTAAGAGTGCAGGCTTTATAATATTATAATTATTATGAACCATCTGTAACAGTAGTTATAAAGTGTAGGTTCTGGGACAGGACCTTTGACCCCTGTTATCTCTCTGCGGGGGGTCCTTATCAGTGATAACCTTTGACATTTCCGCATATTTTAAGATAAGCACGTGCCAGATAACCTTGACCCCAATTAAAAAGCAATTGACCTCAATTAAATAACAATTAGATAAGCCCGCGAGGTCGCTACTATTGTTTACGTTTCGTTATCGGCACGCGCCGGTTCGTATCGCGAATTCTTCACCTCTAGGTCATGGACCTGATATCACTGTCAGGCGTCTGCCAACCAGTCCATCAGACCGATAAGGTTTTTTTCTCTTTAAAACTAGGTGATGAATAATATAATGCAACGATATCCAAAAAAAAAAACAATTCTTCTAACTATAGTACGATTGACTCGAGAGTGTTTCGAGTTATATTTTTCTGCTTAATATGCATTTTGTAAGAATATAAATGGATTGACTCGCTATTGATTTATTATTATTATTATGTGTGTTAATCATGTCGGTAACAATGCCATATGTAATCTTCCTTTATGTTTTGAGTGTTGTGTACAGTCAACAAAATTTCTCTTCACAACACTGGGGTAATGGAAGTACACTTGTAGCTCACGCAATATCAAACAGAACAAGGATAGATTTACATTACTCACCTAAATCTCCCCATCAAGCGTTGTTCACTTTGAACTATTTCAATGTTAGTAGCCAAAAGACAACTAGTGGATCTGATGGAGAAGAATCGTTGTCATTTTTTAATGAAGAGACTATGAATGATGCTCCGTCAGAACAAGGTGATGAAACGTTTTCTTTTGACGAAAACGACTCTACATTTAATGAAGACAACTATAGTGATGACACGACCACACTTGAAATTTTAAATGAAACAAATGACTGTTGTCTGCAAGCTGATGATTGCGCATATGTTAAAGAATCTTTACAAAAAGACATTGAGGAATACATCGATAGAATAGGACAGTTAAATAATGAAATCTCAAGATTGAATACAACAATTCGTGTCCTAGAATATGATGCTGAATTAAGAAACAAGGAATTGTACGAAGTGAAGTCACCCAAATATAGAAGTCGAAGATGTTACTGTCGGAGAAGAAAAGGAATTTTAAGACGTGGTGTCTAAGTCTTAATAAAGTTACTGTAGAAGAGCAGAAATAATCAACAGTTCAGAAGATTTACTAGAAAAACAATTTTATGTATATATGTTTAATATAAATATAACTTTTTACTGAGGTATTAATTTTATTTGTGTTAACGTCCCAATAAAGACAGAAGATGATTGGTATAATATTCATTATACTAAGCTTTGATATCAATTGACCTGACCTCTGATAAATGTTTTATCTAATAACCAATTTAATTTTAAATGAAGCGCTATTTGTCCTTTATTTTACCCTTGTTTACTACATTTTGTCGACACGTGGTCACCTTAAACCTTTAGAATGTTTAAAACTGCAACTTTCTATCAACACGTGTTCGCCTTTAACCTCAAACGTCAGTTCTGGATGGGTATATAGCGTTCTCCTCCTCAGAGAGTTGATCAAGTTCAATTTTCGACTTCTACTCGTCCGCTTCTCACTTAACAAGTAAGTAGTAATCTTTCACTTTATAGTCAGTGTGATAGAAAATGGAAACCTTGCGGTGTTAACACAAGTTTTCTATTACACTTTAAAGAATTACAAGTCTGTAAATAATATACTTAGTGCTGTTGAGCAGAGAACGGAAACCTTGCGGTGTTAACGTAAGTTCTCTGTTTAACAGTTCTTTTATTTTAAATATTGAAAAAAAAAACGTTAAAGATGTAAAATAACAATTGTTTACAATCTTACGCTTTCTAAAAGTATAAAAGATTAAAAATCAATCTTTACTTAGAATAATATTTAGTGTAAGTAACACTTATTTGTTATTAATTATTTCTTTTTTTTTATTAGAGAAAAATGGATTCCGACAAATGGTGAAGCAGTCTATTGACGTCAGAGAACCACGTGATTTTAGAGCTCATCACTAGAAGAAGAAGAAGAAGATGGAGTTCATAATAGATTTTCAAGGGTTTAAAAATAGTAACAATGAATTTATAGTAAAAGAACTTGCTCTTATTTCAACTGATGCACAAATATATGAGCTCCATTTATTTCAGCCACCGTGTAATTTTCATGAACTCGCACCACAAATACAAAAACAGGTGCTGTGGTTGGAGAGAGACAATACCATGGACTGTATTGGGGATCTGGTTTTACAGAGTATAATTCAATGAAAGATATATTTTCAAATGTTAAAATAAACGGAAATGTGTATGTGAAGGGAAACGAAAAAACAAAAGTTTATAACTAGTTTACTGTCAGATTTTTGTGTTAATGTTATTAATATAGAAGATCTCGGTTGTCCCAATTTGTCTATTTTGAGATCTCAATTTGTACAACTGAGTTCGATGAAAGAATGTAGTTTTAATCACAGTCCACACAATTGTGCTTATATTAATGTACATGTATTGTTGCAATGGTTCAATGCACAAAAGCTTGTGGAGAAACAAATGGAAAATGTCAATTTAGCCTTTAAGGAGTGTTTTCAAAAAGGATACAAACATATGTCGGCGGCTGGTATGGTCAAGTTTATCCCAAAACATTTCATTGTAAATCATTCTGAGGATGTGGAAAATATATATGATAAACTACCCAGCAATTTGAAATGTGATATAGACATTGTCTTAAGCATGACATGTAAAGAACACTACCCGCATAACGTTAAGAAAAGACATTGTACGTACTGTTTTAAATAAAGTTATGACATCATTATCTGTTCAAAGTTCATAGATAACAAATGTATTTTTAATAATTGTTTCTTTTGTAATAGTCTTTAGTACGTGCGCTGTTCTAACAAACAACAACAATGTCAGTAGATACCGTTAATGGGTGTTGTAACATTTTCAACTGTACTAAAAAGGGACTTAACAAACTCTGGATTTTATCGGACAAAGTATTTTGAGAATGTTATTTGCTGCGGATGCGGATGGCAGTCAGACAGCACCAGACTAACTATTAGACATTTAAATTTCGTTCATAAAAATCAACAATCCAGATTGTGACCTGAGTAAATTTATAAAGGAGGATTATAACAACTATTGCAAGTACAAAAGGTCTGTTGCTGAAACTGAGAAGGTTATGAAAGAGACTTTTATGATGTGGCCTAAATCATATCCTGCAATAGAAGAAATGGTGAGCACCGGGTTTTACTACATTGGAACTGGTGATTCGACTACCTGCGTTAGCTGCGGTGTTACTTTGGATCAGTGGAGTCCAGAAGACAATCCGCAAGAAGAACACAAGAGAGCATCACCTTTCTGTGAACTTGTCAAATAAAAATACTATATCATGATATATTGTTGTTTTTATTTTTCACTACCAGAGTATAACTCATGATGAATACATTAGCTGTTAGAGCTGGTATTGCAAGAGAATTGCATAAACAAGCACGTAGGAATTTTCATACTCGTCATGTTGAACTTAAGGGTATTAATGATCTATATCAAGCAGATTTAGTGGAAATGATTCCATTTCAAAAAGAAAATAAGGGTTTTAAATATATAATGACAATTATTAATTGTTTCAGTAAAATTTGCAATTGCTATACCGTTGAAGTCTAAAAGTGGTCTTGAAATTGAGAAAGTTCTAAAACCAATATTATTAAAATATCCTATGAAACATTTTCAGACTGACCAGGGAACTGAATGGTTCAATTCTAGAGTTAAATCGTTACTAAATAAGTACAATATAAATCATTATCATACATTCTCAGATAAAAAAGCGGGTAATCGTTGAAAGGTTTAAACCGCACACTGAAAAGTAAAATGTGGAGAGCGTTTAGTGAACAAGGTAGTTACCGCTGGCTCGGTTTATTACCAAAGCTTGTAAACGTATATAACAATACTGTTCACAGAACTATAGGAGTCAAACCTGTTGATGTAACCAAATCTAAATGAGAGAGATATTTTATTAAGGATTGTTAAAACCCATAAAACTCCTCAGTTAAAACAAAGATTCAAAGTTGGTGATCCAGTTAGAGTAAGCAAAAAATCTAAAGTGTTTACTAAAGGTTATTTTTCCTCAATGGAGCAATGAAATATATACTGTATATAAAGTACAGTTAACGGAACCTATTACATATATATTAAGAGATGATAAAGGAAATGTCATTAAAGGAGGATTCTATCAAGAGGAACTAAGCAAAACCAATTACAAAGACACGTATTTAGTAGAAAAGATTGTTAGGAAAAAAGGTGATAAAGTTTTAGTGTGTTGGTTAGGATTTGATAAATCACATGACAGTTGGATTGATAAAGTAGATCTTCTATAATGAAGTTTGAAAAACAAAAAAATAATTTTTCTGTTATAAATTTAGATATGATAATAAAGGAGAAGAATTCAGAATACAAAAAACATCATGGTAAATTATTACCTAATTCTATAAGATGTATAATTTGCGGTCCTTCCAACTGCGGAAAAACGAACTTAATGTTAAATTTATTATTTTCTCCGCAAGGTCTGTTTTTTGAGAATGTTTATATATTCTCGAAATCATTGTATCAATCAAAGTATGAGTTTTTGGAATGTGTGTTTAAAAAAACTTCCTGAAATTGGATACTTTTCGTTTTCAGACAACGATGAAGTCCCACACCCAAGTGAAGTGAAACCGAATTCCATAATGATTTTTGATGATGTAGCTTGTGGTAAACAAACTAATATAAAAAATTACTTCTCCATGGGAAGACATAATGATGTTGACACGTTTTATATTTGTCAAACGTACAGTTACATTCCAAAACAGTTGGTACGTGATAATGCTAATTTTATAGTTGTTTTCAAACAAGATGATCGTAACTTGCAACATATCTACCATGATCATGTAAACCCTGACATGAGTTTCGATACATTTAAAACTATTTGCTTTAGGGTATGGGATCAAGGAAACAATAAATTTATTGTTATCGATAGAGAAAGTCAAGTTAATAAAGGACGTTATCGATCAGGATTTGATACGTTTGTAACACTATAAAAGGGAGAGGTTACAAATCGTTTTGCATTTCATTTACTCCTTCAGTCGATGTTTGACGATCAAGGAGTAAAGATGGAGAGTAAAGCAGCAGAGGACGATCAATGTGAACCAATTGAGAATGAAAAAATTAACAAAACAAAAGAAGATATTATCAAAGAAATTACAGAACTCCGGAAAAATATAAAACGAAAACATAGAACACTTAAACGTGACCTTATAGAAACTGAAGATATGTGGAAAAACAAATTAAAACCAATATCAGAACCGTTACAAAAACTAGTTGAGGAGGGTGAACAGCTTCAAAAACAACAACAACAACAAGAAGTTAAGAAAGAACTTAAGAGGAAAAGTTTAGAAGACCATGAAGAAACACCTGCGAAACGTTACTTACCTCAACATCCTCAAGGAGTTAAGAGAAAGCCTCGCCTAAATCTTCCAACTCAACCTGATTATGAGAGTGATTATGAATATGATGATAGGTAATAGTGAAGAGCTTCCTTCTGCAAAACGATTAGCAAGTCATGATTCTTATATGGAAACTGAATTAACAAATGATAATAACGATATTGAAATGAATACACCACCGCCACCAAAAGCAATTTGACGAGGAAAATGGTATACGAGTCAACAACTGGACAGGAATTATTAAAAAACACCCCAAGGAAAAAAACTTGCAAAGGAATTTGTAGAACGTTGAGTTTAAGGGGAAAATTGCTAGAGATTATTTTTCTAAAACTTATTACAAGGAGGTAAAAACTCTAGACCATAATTATGGTATTCGAATCGATGGTGATTCTTGGATGATAGGAGACAAACGAATTAGATATTCATGTTGATGATATTTTAATAGATGGAAAAAGATATAAAGGTACACCCGGTCTTTATGAATTAATAGTTATGAACATTCCAAACGATTTATATTTTATACTGAAGAGGATTTAAATGCATATGCTGACATTTTGAGAGAAACTAACGTTTATAGAGTGAATTATTCGGCAACAGGAAAAATTAGATCTAACAGAGGAAGTTAAATATAAAAAATATAATTGCTCCTCTGATTAACTCGAGTACCAAACACTTGAAGAGCATCACATGTCAACATATTCTGATTGGTAAATAAAGAAGCTAACCGGGAGCGGTATTAATTTAACGAACACCGCACCTAATTATGTCTATTTTGACGATCCAAATGAACTTGTAGATCGATTGAGGTTATTATTAGCATCTCAACAAGCAGGGAACACAGGTCATTCAAATGAAATCAACTCAATCATTGAAGAACTACTTGAAATTAGAAACCTGTATTGTCAAAAAAAAACGTTGTAGTGGAAAAAATAAAATAAATATTGGTATCAAGTTGAATATTGTTCATTTTATTTCTATTCCTCACATGATATACATGTATCATGAGTGTTGATAAATTTGGTCACCATTCACGATCGACTAAGGTTCTTAGAGGTCCCAAAAGGAGAAGGGTTCGAACTTACTACCGAAGGCAATTATGATATGCAAAATAAGAAACTGTGTAATGTCAGAGAACCTACCGAGGAAGAACGATGTTGTAAATTTAAACTATATCAAAAAACAATAGTCTGTTAAGGACCAAAGATGGGAGTTTTGTTTAATGCAGAAAAATCTAAAAATATCAAATGTTGGAAAACCTTCAAATTTACAAGATGTAGTTAACGTGCAATATTTAAAAGATTCCATCGAAGACTGTTTAAGGATTGAAAATGGAAAAGTTTGATGCGAAAAATAAAGTTATATGCAGTGCTAGTGAACCGGTTGAGGAGTATGACATTGTAAATTTAAAATACTTCAATAAACATGCTGTTAATGTGCAATATTTAAGAGATAACACATTAATACTTAATAAAACAACTAAAGAACTTGATGCAAAGAGTGCTACCATATCAAATCTGTCTAAAACCTAAGTTTCTGTACGATGCTGTGAACAAATTATATTTTCTAGAAAATATTGCCGACATAACCTACGCAATTTATTATCAAATTCACAAAAGGAGTAAGAAAAAGATGACTAAATCCGAATGGATAAATAAAGTTATAAAATATAAAAACATAAATTGGCTTGATCTTTTTTCAGTTTAAAAGTAGAGTCCCCCAGTAAGTGAAGACGTCTCTTAGATGTATTTAAAGTTAATGGCTGTGCGAAACAACCGCTTCAGTCGTTATTGTGGCTCCGGACTGTTAAGTACAATTGGAAAAACTGCAAGTGCTATTATAAATCGAGGAATTGACATTTTACCTTTTGAATTACATTTACCTGGAGGTTATCAGTACTGCGGTCCTGGTACAGATTTACAAAAGAGATTAAGTAGAAACGATCCAGGAATTAACGGTTTAGACGCAGCTTGTAAGGAACATGATTATAGCGTACTTAAAATATCAAGATACTAATCACAGAGCATACGCTGACAGAATCTTAGCTGAAAAGGCTTGGAATAGATTTAAAGCATCAGATTCAAGTGTAGGTGAAAAAGCCGCAGCGTGGGCAGTTACAAATATTATGAAAGCGAAATCTAAATTAAGTGGTGGATCAATAAGGAAGAAGAAGAAAGCAGTACAGAAGAGGAAACAGATGAAAACAAATAAAAATATAAAAAACAATAAGAAAACAAAGACAAACAAGAACAAAACAAAGCAAATGAAAAAAAGCTTAAAGGGAAAGGGGTTTATATTTAAAACCGTATTCCGGATCAGGATTAAAAAAAAAAAAATATTCATCGAAAATAATAGATGGAGCTTCCAAGTAAACCGCTATCACAGTTTGACATTTTAAAATGTGCTAAGCTTCTAAAGTTACCATACTTTAGAGGAGTATTTATGAGAGACCTGTTACCGCCTAAAATTAACGATAATGAATCTGCAGTTGTTAATTTAGATAGTATAAATGGAAAAGGTACACATTGGGTATGTTATGTGAAACGTGGATATAACGTAGAATACTTGACAGTTTTGGCAATTTAAGACCGCCGACCGAGTTAGAGGATTATTTTAACAGTGGACCCCATCACGTTACAATCAAATACAATTACTTTCCGAGGCAGAAGGAAAATACTTTTTAACTGCGGTCATTTGTGTTTAGACTTTTTGTTCGTGAAGAAATGATTTGTGTTACAGGAAGATCGTCTGATCTCAAGTGTACGTTTGTTTCCTCCTTTAGATTTAACAAGATCTAATGACTGGGAAATGGGTTTTTTGGATTTTAATGACTTACAATTCAATTCCCAATATTGAAGAAAATATCAATAACGTACTTTACATCGGCTCCAATACAATATCTCTTTCCAACAGGATCTTATGAAATAGAAGACATTTCATAAGTATATTAACAATAAATTGAAAGAAATAGATCCGACTACAACATTCATGTTAAAAGCAAACAACAATACACTTAAAAGTGAAATATGGGTGTTTCTAAGAGAATAGACGTTTCGAAACCTCACAATTTAGGTTCGTTACTTGGGTTTATAGATAAAGATATCAAGATATTGGATGCAAAATAAATGGCATGTATCATCAAGTCAAGTGGCCATTAACAAAGTTGATATCATACGAATCACTTGTAATATTGTAGGAGGTTTTCATATAGAGACGGAATCGAAGGACACGTATTACATGAATTTTATCCAGTGGTTGGACCTGGATTTAAAATTGTTGAAAGACCTGAATCAGTACAATATCTTCCAATTTACAAACAAAATAATTTATCAGAATTTAATATAAAACTAGAAGATCAGAACGGAGATTTAATTAATTTCAGAGGTGAAAACCATTAATTTACGCGTTCACATTAGAGAGAAAGCAGGAAAATAACTATGGGCTTGGTGTTTAACTCAACCTCTACATCTTCTAAAAAAAAGTTAGTTAAAAACCTTTCATACTACACACCAAATGTCAGTATTCCTCGAACAGTGAAGCCGTTAACATTGAGGAACCGCATATTTCTTAACTCACTAGGAATATTTAAATCACCTTTATCATCATGAACGGGATACTGGATATTGGTGAAAATGTAAATTTTGATGATTCAGTAATTAATATTGAATGGCATTCTCACAAATCCATACTCTTCGAATTCATTAAAGAATAGTGATGAAATTAGAATTCCAGTTCACCAACAAGATGTATACACATTACCAAGTCGAAGTTTCCTTCTGATTGAGGGAAAAATTATAAAGGTTGCGGACAATTCTGATGATATAACTACGGAGTTGGTAAATAATGCTATGTCAATTTTTGTTTGATGAAATACGATACGAACTGTGGTGGTACAGAAATTGATAGAGTTAAAAAATGTTGGTATTACGACTACAATGAAAAATATACTTACATCTCGCCCAAGTGATGTCAACTGGATGGAAAATGCTGGTTGGAAAATTACATCAGTAGAAAATTTAAGTGATAGAACTAACTTTTCTTTTTGTGTACCACTTAAATTGCTTCTTGGAATTTGTAGAAGATTATAATCATATTTTATTAAATGTTTAAACAGGGAATTGGTACTTTTGAGAGCATCAAGTGATAAGAATGCCATCATTCAGAGTGGAGCTGCTTTACAATGATTTTAAAATAAATTTGGCAAAAAGTTATTTGGAAAGTACCTTACGTACAAGTTGAAGACAATATAAAATTATCTCTTTTAAAAGTTGTAGATAAAGATCAACCCATTTCTATTCCTTTTAGAAGATGGCAGTTAAACGAATATCCATCTTTACCAGCCTCGCAGTTTCAAACATGGACAGTTAAAACTAGTTCAGTTATGGAAAAGCCACGCTACGTCATACTAGGTTTTTCAAACAAATTGTAAAGATAACGCTGCTAAAAATGCATCTCATTTTGATTTGTGTCATCTAGAAAATGTGAAACTTTACCTCAACAGCAAGTACTATCCATATGATAACTTGAACAGCAACAAATCATTAATGTATGACTTGTATACAAGATTTCAATCTTCTTATTATTCAGGATGTGATGATCAACCTTGTCTCGATAAAACAACATATTTAGCTAAAACTCCTTTATTTGTTATTGACTGTTCTAAGCAAGTGGAAACGTTAAAATCAGGATCACTGGATATACGACTGGAAATTTCAAACGTCTGCTGCAATACCTGCTAATACGGCAGCCTACTGTTTGATCATTCATGATGCTTTAATTCAATATTTACCATTGTCTGGTATTGTTAAAAAAATTATGTAGATTTCTGTATTTATCAATAAAGGAACATGTTACTCTATTTCGATTTTTTCTTCTTTCCTTTTTCTAATCACCTTGAAAGAAACATACAAGCGTATGTCATATATGAAAAGGTTGTGAATTAAAAAACAAAGTTTTTGATTTAAAAAGCTGTTTATTCTCACAATAACAAGCACAAAATGACAAGTCAAGAACTTACAAGCTATAATGACCATATGCTAGGGTGTTGATGTTGTTTGGACAAACATATCTCTTATCATCCTTATTACTTAAAGCTAACTTGTTAATTACTACAGTTTTTACATTGTGCTTCTTTGATTGAAAAGTTCTTACATCTCTTCTCATATTTTCATTTTTAAACAAACAATCTAAATAGTTTTGAAAAACCTATAGTCCTTATTCCACTACAGCCATTAAAATTCCTTTAGCTTTTTTCAATCTTAGATTATTGGATTCTTGTAAATTAATCATCATTTGTTGTGCGGTAGGCATAAAGTTTTAGGTCGTAAACCTACAAACTCTACAATTGGAATCCCTGTACATTCGTCTTTAAATTTGCCTAATGCTTTTTTGTTAGATGCATCAAAACACTTATGATCAAAAGGATAGTTGGATAAGTCGAGGTGTTGCTTTAGAATAGGATTCTCAAAGTCTTCATACAAGTTCCTCAGTAAATACTTCATACAAAAAAGAATCTGTATCAAGATATAAAATGTTGATTTGTTTGTTACCATAAAAAGGTTTTACAATGTTGTAGTGAAAGTTATACATGTGAAGTGTTGGGACAACTCCAAGACAGTGAATCCTACATAATATTGGTTTGTTATTAAAACAAATCTTATCTTTGGATAGCTCAATAGCTGCAATATTTTCACCATATATTATTCTATTCTTAAAATTAGGCTTTGAAAACTAACTTATCTACTCTTTTGCTATTAGTAACTAGTTCTAAATCAATTATTTTCCTAATGTTTTTCAATTGTTTTTCCAAACATTGCATTGTTTAGTAATTTGTAAAATTCTTTCTCAAAATCGTTTTTTGATTCTTTTCGTTTTTTAGTATTAAAATCTATGTAAGGTTTTAACCAACAACTCTGGGAAAACTTTAGAATTCTATGAATCTTTTTCAACACAAGACCCGTTTTGCAAAGCTTGTTTTAAGTTTAATAATAATGACAAACATATTTTTTTTATCCGTTAATGTTGTTAACAGCTTGATCTGTTTTGATCCTGGAGGGACGTTTGTTTTCAGGGAGAAAAAGGTAAATCATTATGTTCCTCATGAAGATGTTGTGGATAAGATAGATCACACTCTAGAATGTAACCATTTTTCTCCTTCATCAGGCTTTGTCATAACATCAAAATGTTTTATCGCTCCCTTTTTTAACCATCTAAAGTTTTCTTTCGGTATTGGTTGAGACATTGAAAAACCATACAAATTATTTGCATCAATGTAAGTAAGAAAACTAACATCTTTACCAAGCATCAAAAGATGATCCTAAATAACTATTGTTAGCTTTTGCATAGCGTTTAACACATTGGGTAATTCCTCCTCTTATTCCCTTTTCGATAAAACATATACATATCATAATCATGAATCAGCTCAAGTTTCAACTTTAGTATAACTTTAGCATAGCATCAAAGGTAAGACTAGGTAAGGTAAAATAATGTGCTGGATCTAATTCATAATTATTTATACAAACTAATCTAAAGTTTTCAAATACATCACAGAGTAACAACACACATCGGTTTTCAGATACAAATCGCTATAATCACCGAGGGTTTGACAGTTAAATGTATTCCATACTTTTTCAGCATGTTCATAGTCCGTGTCCGATATTTCGCTTAAACCCATACTATTATAAAATTGCGCTTTAGCAGGGAGTTGAGTTACATCAAGTTTCTCCCAACTATCGGTAAACTCATATGGATACACTCCTTTTCTCGTTACAAGACACAAGTCTTCATCACGAAAAAACATTTTTGTGTGAAATAAATTGATCATTTTTCAAATTTTTAACCAAAGAACTTAGACTACTTTGCCATGAACCTAAAGCTATCTATGAACCTTAATTTAATAACCGCTATCTGTGTGTTTTACATAAGAAATGTATTTCTCTTTGGTGTTAGGAACAACCATCAACTTTATTTTGATCAAGTCCTAAATGTTTAATAATAAAATGGGTATCATAATTAGAACTACCGTGAATTATAAACAAGAAGAGATTTTTGATCTTGTCTTTTTAAATTACAAGAACCGCATAACACTGCTCTGAATTTACCAGTTAAGTGACAATGGTCTCTACAAGGAGCATTAAGAGCCTCACTAAATTCTGTGTTACAACATTCACAGTGGGTGGCTGACTTAAATCTATCACTTTCTTCCCTAGTAAGAGGTAACATGGGTACGTTTACATTTAACAAATCACCAATCAGATTTGCTATAGATTTAATGTACTCTACAAATTTTAAACCGGCATTAGGACCTCGATAGAGGATAGGGCTCATTAGGCAAACTGTTTACAATTTCTAGTGGTAACATATTTTCGTTGATAGCAAAATATGCACAGAAGCTCATTGGTTCATGTATTTCTTTTACTGTTACATGTTGAGATTGTTTGTTACATTCTTCAGAGCTAGGTTTTTTTAGAATAGACTCAAAATCACAATAACATACTATAGGTACTTTATACTTAAAATGAAAGTTATTAAAAGATAAATAAGTAGGATCATCCTCATTATCTGTAAGATGAGGCATAAACAACCTTACGGGTTTGTTAGGAAACACAGTCTTTTCTATGTTTTTTTAACAGTTTTTTTAGCACGTAAGCCTTGAAAATGTTTTTAAACAACTTTTACAAAAAGCTGCCTTTACTTCATGTTTTGTCATTTGTACACGTACTAATCTAGAAAAAATTATTAATATAACAATAGATGGCTTACTCCTACATTGTTAGAAAATAACAACAAATCTATGTGATCTTTCTTCTCAGTCTTAAACCACTTTCAGAGGATACACCTCATTATTCTTGTTAAGTCCATATACGTTTATACTAACAGTCGGATTGTTTTTTTCAAATTTACCGACTTGATTTAGAGGTGTTGGAAACTGAATACCGTTAAAATTAAATTTATGTTGTAAATCAAAGTATCTGTTGTTTTACGCGCTCCCTGTGCACACCTTTAACATAATGACATAAAATTGCCCACTTAAAGCACTCGTTATCATGTAAGTTCATCGGATTGATTACTGCTTTTTTAAGCACTATTGCTGATGGTAAAGGTATGAAAGTACTACCTCCTAAGCGGTTTGTACCTGCTGAATCGTACTAAAATCCCATCAATATGTAGAAGAGTCCACCCACTCCCTTTGCTTAAACTGTTCACACTCTCTCTCTACAAATTTTTCTAAACATTTTTTGTACAACTCTGGAAATGGAAGTTTCTTCCAAAACCTTCTTGTTTCTGGTTTTGAATGCGCGAGGTGTTTACCTCTTGGCTAAGAGGTTTTACATAAGTTACACTCAAGCACAATATTAAACTTAATAGCATCACTTTCGGCTATGACCCTGTTAATTAAACGTTCGAGTTTTATCCTCATGTTGTTGGAGAAAATCACAAATATTTAATAAATTCAAATCACTGTTTTTAAGGAAAAAAGTTTTAAGTATTCCCTTGAAAGCGGTTTTTATCTCGATAAACTCATCAACACGAGTAACAACTTCAAGACGTCTCCGCTTAGTCCAATCTTGTAGGTAGAGCATCTACTTCCATAGCCTGTTCATCACCGGCTAAACTGGAGTGTGATCTCTTAGCCATTGTAAAATTTGAATGTAAACTAATCTGAAAAAAAAAAAAAAAATTTCTAAAGTGGTTAAGATAGAAGAAAGAAATATCACTTAACTAACCCTATTTACATAATATGTTTACTTCTTTACTTTCTGATCAATCACCGTTAATTTTGTATTTTCAATGTTTTTAAACCTTCTTACCAAAAATAGTTAAAATAGAAGACAGTTTTTTTAGAGCTTCCTTTTCATCACCTTTAGTGGAAATCAATCAAAAACAAGCCTTTTTTTGATACCATCTGCCAATACATGCTACTTGAACTGCAATACTTTAGGTCTTTTGTTTTAGTAATTTTCGATTTTTTATTAAATGCGTACCCTGCTCTCTGGAGAAGTAAACCCTTAATCTTTTCTTATTTTTTAAACATTGAAATTGTTGACTTAAGACTATTGGACCCTTCCCTTTCCTACTTCTAAAAAGACTATCAAAGTCTGATTCAGATTCCGTGTCTTCACTGCAAGAAGATGAGTCTGATGAAGACGATGAAACTAGAAGAAGATGAAGAAGAAGAAGACGAGGAGGTTGAGGCTGATCGAGATTTCTTAAGTTTTTTAACAGATTTTTGTTTTAAACTGTTTTGATCTACCTCTCTTGCTACTTTTCTTTTCTTCTTCTTCATTTTTTAGATGAGCCCGAAAGAATATAATTTAAACATTGAATTACAGCATTAACTATTTCAGGTGTGTATTTTTTTCCCTTTCAACGGTTTTTTACTTAAAATTGGTTTAAAAAAAGACATTACTTTCATCGTATGTTTTAACTTCTGCAGTGAGCAACGGGACCTTTTCTTGACTAAGATCTACTGGGTTAATATGTACATTGGAATAAAAAACGTTCATAAGTTGTGTATAAGTCAAACACTAGGGCCATAGCGTCAAAGTTGTTTTTCAAAGTTTCGCATTTTTTTAGTCCGTTGACTGCCTTCTCCCACATATCCAAAGAATTTAACCCAATCGTATACAAATTTTGAATCAAAACTATCAAGCTGATCAACGCACCCTCTACTTTTGAAGAAGAAGAAGTGCTTTTCTTTGGTTGGTCAACCACGGCATCAGATCTCAATGGATTCATTGTCAGAATCCACGGTTTCCACGACATGATGGGCTTGCTCCATTTTCTGCATTAAAAGAAAAAAAGAAAATTAGTTAACCTGTTAAACGCTTGCAAAAGTTAACAAAAATATAATATTTTTATTTTAACTTAAATAAATCTTAAAAGTTTATAATTATTTTAATACTACACACCACTAGACCCAAACCCATGTGATCCTCTCACGGTCTCTCCCACGTCAGAAAGCTCACATAACTCAGGATACAGTATTAATTCACAAATTAGTTGTGCTATCCTGTCTCCTTTTTTAATAACAAAGTCTGATTTGAATGATTAAATAGTACAACACCTACATTCCCCGTATAGTCCCTGTCAACTACACCTGCTCCAACATCAATGAAATGATGTAGAGCCAAACCGGATCTAGGTGCTATTCTACCATAACAGTTTTCAGTTAGTTTAATTGCTATATCTGTCTTAATTAATTGTCTGCCAAATTTCTGTACTACATAATCATAGGCACTACATAAATCAAAACCAGCAGCTGAAGGTGGAGCTTCTATGTGGGAGGAAAAGCGTTTTCAGTTAGACGCACGAACCCTAGTTGAGACTTCGACACTAAAAAATAATAAGTTTTACATTAATTTAAAGCTGTTTATGATAATAAATTTATGTATGTCTAGCTAAACAGAGAACTTACGTTAACACCGCAAGGTTTCCATTCTCTGCTCCATAAAACTAAGTACTTATTATTATTTTAAAAGTGCGATAGAAAACTTGTGTTAACACCGCAAGGTTTCCATTTTCTATCACACTGGTCTAAAATAAATAACTAATAACAGAGAACTTACGTTAACACCGCAAGGTTTCCATTCTCTGCTCCATAAAACTAAGTACTTATTATTATTTTAAAAGTAGCAATAGAAAACTTGTGTTAAACACCGCAAGGTTTCCATTTTCTATCACACTATTTTATAGTTGTACTTACTTGTTAAGTGAGAAGCGGACGAGTAGAAAGTCGAAAAATTGAACTTGATCAACTCTCTGAAGAGGAGAACGCTATTATACCCATCCAGAAACTGACGTTTGAGGTTAAAGGCGAACACGTGTTGATAGAAATTTACAGTTTTAATCATTCTAAAGGTTTAAGGTGACCACGTGTCGACAAAATGTAGTAAACAAGGGTAAATAAAGGACAAATAAAAATGTGATATTATCAGGAGAGCAGGACGTTGCAAGCATGTTTCTGTTGCATAATCACTGTTAGCGGTGGATCAAAACAATACCGCTTTACTTTAAAATTAAATTGGTTGTTAGATAAAACATTTATCAGAGGTCAGGTCAATTGATATCAAAGCTTAGTATAATGGAATATTATACCAATCATCTTCTGAGCTGTTTGAATCTTTTCACACTTCTATCTTTATTGGGATGTTAACACAAATTAAAATTAATACCTCAGTAAAAAGTTATATTTATATTAAACATATATATATACATAAAAATTGTTTTACTAGTAAATCTTCAACAATCTTTTTTTCTTTCTCTGCAATTTGAAGTTTACGAATGAATTGTACCAATCATCTTCTGAAACTGTTGATTATTTCTGCTCTTTCTAACTTTATTAAGACATCAAAACAAAATTATAAAAATTATTTTTTTTTTTACTAGTAAATCTTTCACAAAATTTTTATTACTCTCAATTATAAGTTTTATGAAAAGTTGTAACCGGTCTCAAATCTTCATCCTTAGAGCTAGCTGTCACTACTTGAAACTTGAGAGTCTATGTACGCAGTAGTTTGTATCCCGTTTGGACGTGAAACCTGTGCTTTGTAATATTTTGAATCATCCCCACGTCCAAGTCGAAGATGAAACGAAAGAGCTCTGAATTCGTTCACCTTCACGTCTCTCGTAGAATATTTGATACCTATTTCTCAAAACTCTTAAATTGTAAGCTTTTCTTTGTTCTTCTGACATTTTAATGTTTTTTTCTCCGCCAAAGTGGGATGAAAGTAAACAATAATATCAACTTCAATGACCTAGAGGTGAAGAATTCGCGATACGAACCGGCGCGTGCCGATAACGAAACGTAAACAATAGTAGCGACCTCGCGGGCTTATCTAATTGTTATTTAATTGAGGTCAATTGCTTTTTAATTGGGGTCAAGGTTATCTGGCACGTGCTTATCTTAAAATATGCGGAAATGTCAAAGGTTATCACTGATAAGGACCCCCCGCAGAGAGATAACAGGGGGTCAAAGGTCCTGTCCCAGAAACCTACACTTTATAACTACTTGTAACCAATGGCTGCATACATAATTTTTAAAATCAAAATACTTTTAGGCTTGTTACTTAGGTAAAGCACTTATGATGTAATGTGATTTGAAATTTTTTAAACGTACGTAGGAACACATTAGTTATTTCAGTGTTCCTGGTTAAGAAGATTATAGTTTAACTGATTTAGGCTCGTTGCCTCCATCAAGAAATTACAAATAAATACAAAGCTCTCGGAAATCTACTTTGAAGGAAAAGCGTTTAATTTTAGCCCTTGTCATATCCTTTCTGGTCTAAGATATTTCCAGTGCCATTGTAAAGTTTGCCTTTCATTGCCATTGAAAAATATGTATATATAGTTTCAATAAAACTGTGGTCACAAAAAATACTTTCTTCACTGGGACTTAATAAATACGTAGGACTAAGAAGCCTACTTTGGTCAAAAGCTATCTATATCCGAATGCTTAAACTTCTATTATGGTGCCACAGTTTGAGTTATTCAGATAAAAACAATATACATGTATACCTACTTCAGTCAAAAAGCGTCTACTTTTGGTTTAGAATATTTAAAGTGTCATAGTTGAGTTAGGCTTTTAGTCCCACTGAACAAAACATAGTATCAATTGTAGAACAGAGAAGTGTATTACGAACTTGGGAGAAATCCTACTTACTTATTATATAGAGCAAAAATCCTTATTAGGTCAATGCAACATTTCAAAATAATGGTAAATGAAGATAATTTGTAGAGTAAGACGTTATAGTAGTCATATTATTTTCAAACTTTAATCTGGGAAAGAACAGATCGGATTGCCGAAGCCAAAGTTTACTGTTTATTTCTTAATTTCTCTTAAGACGCTGTATAATAAATGACTTATCACAATATCAAGGAAATCCATTGAGTATCGTAAGTGAAAACATTCACAGCTTTTTTCTTTAATTTTGCTATTAAAAGAATTTATAAACCATATTTGCAATGCATTAGAGGTTTTTAATTCGTCACTGGACAATCTTGGATATTAAACTTTGTCTTTGCTGTCTGCATCACTACTAATCAATAACATTTTTTATATTTTGTATGTAAAAACTACTTTAACCTTCTTTGAGCAACTTTAACTGGATGGTATAAGCAGGAAAAGTAAACTTTCAGTTAACTTTAGATTATATAATATAGATATTTAAAATTTTTCAATTCTTAAGTATTCCTAGTAACTTTTACGATCTTTATCGTTATAAAAACTTTTCTCTGACTTAATGAATATTAAAACATAGAACTTTTATTTATGCTGCTGTTATAGAGATGTTCCATATGTTTAGTTAATTAACCAATATTTTTAATTTGTTTCAATTTATAGCCTTGAAAGCATAGAGTGAGCTTGACTGAACACCACTTTTTATTTCAAAATTTTTGTGCATCCACTGAAGTAAGAAACCCAGCTAAGAAAATTAAAAGTTTTAGTAAAAATAAACTTTTTTAGCAAATACTAAGTATGCTGTGTTTGGTCAGTACTGTAATGAAGATATAACTGAAGTGTAACTTCCTAACTTTTACTATAAATTTAAAGACGGGATCTTAGATATTTTTGACACAAGTATGTTTCTCAGTATTATTTATGTATGTACTTTCTTCATCAGGTCAACAAAGCAACTAAACATTGGCATTTGCTCCGCCGGCAAGTGAGAGATCCGGGTTCGAATCCCAGCGGAGCAAGTACTTTTTTGTCATTCAATGTTTATTTGGCAACCATGTAAAACTCAACATTGGCGTTGGAAATATAATTTAATCCAAACAAAAGTGCTCACACTCTTGCAAAAGCTTATGAATTTCACGTGAAAACACTGCAGGTAACAAAAGTAATACACATTTGATAGTTTTGTATTATTCCCACAAATTGAAATTTTACTTCGTAGTTTATGGTAGTCATTACCAGGTAATTTTATAAAAACCATGATTACAAACTGTTTTCAACATGTTTGGTTCAAATAAGTCCAGTAATTTTAATAATTAATGTAATTTGTTAAGTAGAGAAAATTAATAAACGTTATAATGTATTAAAATAAAAAATACATGACACAAGTCCACAGCTATAACTTTAATACATGTGTAGATATAGAACTGTGTTTATAGTGGTGAGCAATGGGTAGTAAACCACCACTTAAATGTAATGTAAATGTGTAAATGGCATGTATAATTTTTCAGTTTCACTGGTAACGTCGTAAAATGTAGAAATATATTATGAAATTTGAAACGCAGTAAATTAATGTTTTATGTTCATGGTTGTTTACAAACGATAACTTGTGAAAAAATACATATACGGCCGAGTCGGCCATGATAAAACAAACATTTCACATAGAGCACTCGAGTGCCATTATACTGTGTATTCAAGTGCGCTGCTGCCTGCAGCATGGCGCCGTTGAAAGACCTGCACTTTAGTGCATGTGCATTTACCATGCACAGCTTGTAAGTGCCCCTGTATAACTGTTCATGCTAAGATTAATATAAAAAAAACCTTTTTTAAATACGTTCTCTCGTGCATTTAAATCTCTACGAGGTTAAGTAAAATTAAATTTTATAATAGTTATGAGTCTGAAAATCATAAATGTTAGGTATTTTGCATAGTGCAATTATTATGGGACTGCATATATTAAATTTCTTATTGTGAATATAAGTAGTATATACTGAAACACTCCACGTAAAAAAAACACTTATTTATGGAACAGTATTTGCTCTTAGACGACTTTGGTAGGTTTTTAATATATCATATTCGAAGTTACTTGTTCTATATAGTAAATTAATAAATATATTTGGGTTATATTGTATTAGTTTCTCAGTTATATAAAAAACATAACTAACTTGACCAATGTAACTTGGGTTAAAAAAAATAAGTGACGTAACCCACTGAAGACAATAATGTAAGAATGGAAACTTGTTACACGTAAAATTACACTCACAGGAAACATCCCCAAACCAATGGGATCCCTTGAGTCTCCTAACAGCCATTGGTTGTCTTTACAGTTCTAACAATGTGCTTGGTTTGCTTTTTATTTTAAGATTTACGGATTTGATTTTCTTACAAGAAAATTAACTTGTGAATTCTTTGTGAGCTTATTCCCTAGATAGAATAATGATCAATTTTTTATGATAGTTGATATTTAACTTATAAAAAATATATTTATTTCAATGAAACAATTTCCTTAAAGATCCCTACACTGTTAAAAATAATCTCTAAACAAAGAATTTGGTTTATACTTGACATGTGTTTGACATTGTGTTTTCACATCGATTCTCGTTGTATTTCTGTACAGAATGATATATGTATGTAAGTGACTAGTTTATATTTACTGCCAATTATAAATAATAACGACTACTATATAATTGTAATCATATTAAAACCGTATATAGCGAATATTTGTATTAGTTATTACATGGACATATTTTGACAATTCCGATAGTATAATGTCTACGTCATAATTTGGCTAAATCCATAATGAGAATACAAAGAAAAAACTTCAAATTTCAGAACTCAAAGTCATATTTGGGGTAAATATAGTATGTAATATTGAACATAAAAATATTACACCATATTATATTGATATACTTTATTGTAATTTCATTTTAAAAATATTAATAATTTTTAAGTATTCTCTCGGATATTTTATATACAAAATAAAAATACTATTACTTTAAAGAAACATTTCTTTTCTTAACTTAGTAAGCTACACGCACAATATATATCAATAATAGAAATTAGTGATATTTAGATTATAAAAGTAAATGTTACTATTTCTTTTGGAAGCTTTAAATATTTAGGATGTAAATTAAGTCCTTATACACTTAGATATTTTCCAAACGGTTTAAGATATCGATATAAAGTCTTCACCATACCTACTAAAACACTTTTTGGGACTTTTTGGAAAGGTCAAAATATCCTCCCCTTTTTAAAAGATAGTTAGGGAGGGTAGGGGGGTTGCATTATTGCAACCCTAGCTTGTGACATGCCATTTGAAATTGAAAAACACAATGAAATTAACAAAACATCTGTGCGACGATCTTAGCAAAACGTTATGGGCAAACAATGACCTTACATTAAGTCCTTATTCGCCTGGATATAATCCACACGGACTGATATATTCAATGTACAACATAAACCATACTTATATAAACTACCTGCTTTGGAATTCTTGGAAGGACAATATTATCCCCTTTTCAAAGAGGGTCCCCTCTACCCATAGAGGGTAGAGGGGCTTGTCGTTAATTTTGTTAAATTGCAACCCCCATCTTGTAACATTTCATATTAAAGGTATATCCAGTAGATACGCAGTGACACTAAGAAAACACCTCTACGCTGTTGCTAGTAAAAGTTATAGGCAAATAATACAGACAAATTATAATCTGTAGGTACAATGGCAATGTCTGGCTCATATTAACACAATATATGCATGCTATCTTTTAGCGGTCCTTTCAGGGGCTCAAACTATCTCTTTTACTTAGTATCTAATGTTTCTGGTGTGTATAGTTTTGGTAAGAGGTGTCTTTTTTCCAGGTGAAATTAAAATGTAAGGGAGTATTTGACTTATTAAAATATGCCTAGTTATCGTTCGTAGAGATGTTTTGTTAATGTTCATTGAGTATGTCCACTGAACAGGACCTTTAAACATGACATGTCTCAAGATAGGGGGTCACGACATTTGAAAATCTAAAGTGGATCCCCCTCTACCCGGCCTTTGAAAAGGGGAAGGGGAAATATTTTGTATCTCAAAAAGTCCCAAAAAAATTATGTTATTGTAAGTGTGAGCTGAATATTGTAAATCAATATCTCAATTCCTTTTGGAATAATATGCCAAAATGGACTTAATTTACACTCCGGTTTTATTTTAAGGATTTCAACATCAATGAAAGTTTAAAGTCATACAAATAAAATCTCTCATATTTAGACATTGAGGGGGTTTCGGTAGTGTTAAAAAATTAAAAAATTATACATTTTTTTTTATTATCAATTTATTTTTCTGTGTTGTTTTCTGAACATTTTTGACATAATAATATTATTTAATTCTGACAATGTTGGAAGTAGTTTAAAAAAAATATACAAACACTACTTGTCCTGCCACAGCATGCAAATCTTTTTACCAGTATTGTATCTATGGTAAACGACAATTACTAATTATTTAATTTGTTTATAATAACTAGCAATCCAGAAACAGTTTAGTTTTTCTTTCAATGGTTGGCTAACCTGAAGTATTGTGCCAAATAAACAGCAAGACAAGAGGAAGTAAGAAAAACATTGTTTGTTTTACACTTCATGAGTTTTATTCTTTATTGTGAAACACTCAAAAGAAAAAAGTGAAATACACATTAACAATCTATATTTTTCATAAAGTGGTTGTGTCAATAGTGCTTTTAGAAGAATATATTAATTCAAAACTGCCTAGGAGAAAAGTAAACTAGTGTTTTTCAACGAAAAAGGGAAAACGAGTATTTTTGTAAGAAGAGAACAGTAGAAACTCGAAATTAGGCATAGTCCTTAATGTCCTGACTGTTTTGGAACGATATGACTAGTCTAGATGAACCAGTTAAGTGCTTCAAAAGCAAAACACTAGGAAATAGTTTCCCACGATAACTACCAAACTATTGCTGATGGTAGAGCCTAGTCTAGCCTATGACAATAGATTGATTTTGAATAGTTTTGTTGAAACATAATTTCTAATATAAGCAGTTTGTAAAACCATTGCCATGAATGCCAATTGCATTTCAAAGTCGGTTAGGGCGTTGTTTGGTACTTTTTCTTTTATCAGGTGATTTTTACATGTTCAGGTTGTAGTTACACAAGGGACATTAGCCTTCATATGAAAATTGCTGTACTTTAACCTGATTAAACCCATTTCGCACACAATAAAAATGTATGACCCTAAATGTTAGGTTTATGTGTACGGTAATGCGTACTATTGGAAGGAGCCAGGTCGCTTGTTGCAACTCTCTTTGCAGGTCGTGCTTCTATAATCTTGCCTTAAACCTCCTACACAAGTTTTTAGTGGAAATACATTAGAGTTCTATGGGTCTACAGCTGAGGGGATATATGTGTTTTCATTTATGAAAGAGGCTGTAAGAAGAAAGGCAGTGAAAATAAATGATGGAAAATAGGGAATTTTGTCTGTTGTGTTGCCTATCGACCGGGACAACTTAGGCAAAAGCGTGGGACATACATCTCAAAATGGCGTTGTAACTGCTACAAGTGTTGATACTGGTGTAAAGTTTGTAGATGTCCCGATCATACTGGTCTAAGTACTGTCGTTGTAGAGGCAAGTTTACTGAGCCCATCATGATGATAATTGCAGTTGCTAAATTTACCAAGGGAAGGGTAAGTGGGGGTATGGATAGTGGTAGTGACCCTGTAAAATATATTTCAAACGGTTCCCGTCTCCAACTTATGATGTTTCGCTATATTGGAATATCTTCGGAGACGGCGATCCTCCTAAAAGAGGTTTGCTCAGGTGTATTAAGAAAGCATGCACTTTATGAGTAAAATGACTTGTCCAAGTTACAAAAATATTAGAGTGTGCTTATGGACATGTCCCAAAGAGCGTATGGGCACAACGCCCTGAAGGGTACCATTAAAACAAAAAAGATAGGTAAGGACAAACACAAATTGATGGAAAAACTTTAAGGCCCTGGTCGCAACCGGACTAACAGATGCTGGCTTAATGATTATCAATTCAGAAATACTGACGGATTTAGGCCATAGCGTCAGGGAAACTATAGGTTAAATTTGAGATGGACATGATAGCAAGCTAATCTTGAGTTGGGCAGGAATAACTCACCATTTACTATCAAGTAACTTCTATATGCCTCAACATGGACTTTGCACCGAAAGGAAGTGATAGTTTATTGTGTAAATATCAAAAAATCATTGGTCTCCAAAATGAAAAATATGATCATGGAAAAACATTTCTTCACCTACCACTTGCCATAGATGGAGAGGCTAAAAACCTATTTTCAAAGATCTTAGTATGCTCCTGACCTTCTGAAAAAAGTGCTTACAATGGTAAATCACACAGAATCCCAATGAGGTCTGTGAACCCATAAATAATTTGGACTCGCCTATCCGAAAACCGTGTTTGTAAGCATTCACAGGCCGGCCACACTTCAACTTAGGTGTATATGATGCCATCAATACTTTTTAATAAAGGAACATAGCAAGGGTGTATGGTATTAAGAAACTGGGATTGATTGTTTGGGCAGAATTTTTTGCTGATGCTATGTAAAAAATTAAAGATATATCCCGGCTAAAAAAGGGCTCAGCGCATGATCTCGGAAGTTGCGAAAAGAAGCAGACAATCCCGTGAAAGTGCTAAAAGGAAGTTGGAAGATGAATGGGAAGATTTGGAGGATCCTGATGATCCCAGTTATGGAGCAGGATTGCCATTAACTTCAGTATACATTCATTTAACCAAGTAAGCACCAAATGTATATATTTAAAACTTAACGTTGAGTTCTAGGAATTTAATTTTTTTTCTTACCTTATGATACCTTTATCTCAGGAATTATTAGATGGTATCCATTATGAAAAAAAAACCACTTGTTACATGGCCACCAATATACACATTTTATAGCGCGTAACATTGTAAAAAAAACTTTAATAATTACGCAAAAATAATAATAACATAAAATTTTTTCAAAAAAAAAACATGTATTTTTTAAAACGCAATTCTTTTTTAAATTAAAATTTTCTTAAAATAAACCCAAAATGATTTTGCGCTCTATTTCATGATTAAGGACCTAAAAAATAACAACATACTAAATTTTACTGTAATTCGAAACCCAGTTTGTTCCTGAGAAGTAAGGGTACATAAAATATAGGAATATAGCATTGGTAAGGATAGGGCCTACCGAACCCCCTTTATATTAAAACCAGATAGTTTGGGATAATGCCATGCTCTATTCAGATTAAAATATTTCAAAATAATAACAATAATTATAGATATGAAAGTTTTTTCAAAACTTGAAGTATTCTAAACATTGCGTGGTCTATGGTGGCGTGATGTAAACTATACTCATACGTCATATGAAGTGTTTATATAGAAATAAATTATGCATTTTAAATAACACTAAAAGAGTTATTAATAAATTGATATGTTTTTTAGGTGATAGGCAGTTTTGCAAAAGACAATTATAACCATTATTAACAGCTTTACATCAATGGATGATTTACATTGAAATTGTATTACCTAACAGGATTATGACAGCCGGATTTAGTTTCTATTCATGATTATTCACATCTCCGTGTTAGAGCTTGGATGATACTAGTTTGTTACGGCTGTTATGTAATTTTAAAAATAATAGAATTGTTAATTAACATAACAATTTGTAGAGTGGTTTATTCGATTTTCTTTATCTTTTCTAAACTGGTAATAGCTTATACAGCTAAATAAACAAATATAGGAGTATCAGCTGTACTACAAGACGCGTAAACAGACTTTTGCATACACAGACTGATGAATACATGGCAGCATTTCAAGTCTCTAGCTACATGTGTTACCAAGTCACGTGTTATAAAATCACCGTATGGTTTGTACTGTACTTAGTATTTTTATAGAATTTATTTTCTATGAATCTTTCTTGTTGCCATTATATGGTTAGCCAAAAGACCAATTTGAAAATGTTCACTATACGCGGGGCAAAAGCCCATAGAATTGACGTCACATCGTCATCTATCTCAATCGTGGCTAAATAGACATGGAAGCTATGGACTACCCACCCCCCCCCCCCCCCCCCCTCACCCCCCTCCCCCCCCCCCCCTACCCCTCCACTATCCCTGCAAAGTATCAAGTATATAGATCTGTTTCCTTCTAGAGATGCTGTGGGCGAACAAATATAAAGAAGAAAATAAAACTTTTCTAGTTCTTAGTTAACGCTTAGCTAATAAGGTGTAAATTTAAACCACCTTGAAAATTATGACCATATTATTTTCAAAAATATAAGAGTTTAATATTCGATATATAAGAGAAGGGACACGTTGACTAACAAAATGTATAAACTATAACAATAATTTTTTGTAAAAATATTACTCCAGTTTCAGTTATATCACAACAGGTGTCTTTGGAGACACCTGGTAACAATATTATTGCAATATTAGAAAATACACATTTTTATTATTACAATTGGTTACGTCATTATAAAAAAGGATACCGCACAATTTCAAATTTATATTTCTGTCCCCTTTATATATATTAATTTATGTTTCGTCCATTTATAGTTGTGCTCATACTCTTTGGCAATTATATTACTTTACAAGATTAACAATTTTAATAATTAAATTCGGTTTTTCATATAACAGAACTATTTTTGTATTTCGGTAACTATACTATTCATATGACTAATATTAATAACATTCCTAGTATTTTAAACAAAGTGTGTTTTGATGATAA